>NC_136513.1:40825272-40937772 GCF_053919585.1 Euprymna scolopes
GTTGTTTAATCGGTGAATAGACCTATGAACTTCAATCTGAATTCATTATAAGTTTTATCAAATAAAAAACGTACAAATTGTGAAAAATAACAAGCGGTTGGGTGCGTGTAATATAAATATGCGGATAGGATGTTGCTAAGAAGAGTTAGGTCGAGAGTGCGTTCATATGTATATCTACTTTAAATGTATCATGAATATGTGAGCGTGGATAACTGTGTATCTGTGTATGTATATGTATATATATATGTATATATATATATTTGAACTATTAAAATAGGCTGTCTCATATATAGAAGAGTGAAAATAGTGTATATATTACCAGAGAGTATATGCGTATGTATATGTATGAATGTATGTATGCATGTATGTATATACACGCCTATGTAAACTATAATAATACGTTGTTTCATATAAAGGGGTTCCCACACCACCGGAGCTAGAAGGCACCTTTAATAAAATCTGTTAAATCATTTTTTGTGTATGTACTTGTATGACTGTATATTTATGCGTTCGGGGTAAGCAGGGATCTGTCTAGGTGTATTTGTATATATGTAGATGTATACGTGTGTGTATATGGATATCTATATACCTATATATCTCATATTTATATTTATATATATATGTGTATATGCCCGTATGTATATATATATATATATATATATATATATATATATATATATATATATATATATATATATATATATTATTGAAAAGTGTATCCGATTGGGGTCTACAGGTTTAAAGATTACCAATTAACAGTTTTATTAGTACCAGTATAATAATAGGGGTAGTATATAATATGCAGGGATGTATGGGTATTTATGTTAAGTATCTGTATAGATATTACTACGTGTATGGGTATCTATGTAGATTATATGGGTGTGCGGTTACGTTTAATGTCAATGTATTTAAGTGTATAAATATACATTATGTGTATGTGTGTATATTTATATATGTATATATATATATATATATATATATATATATATATATATATATATATGTACGCGGGTGTATCAGAGTATGGATTTGTGTACATGTATTTATGTATATTTATGCCGGTAGTCTTCTTGAATTTTATATTTATATTTATTTTATTTTTATGCTTATAATTTATATTTCTGTGCGTATGTGTAAGTTGGATATATATATATATATATATATATATATATATATATATTCTTTATTTATATTATGTGTGTGTTTGTGTTTTACAGAATGTGTATGCAAACAAAGAATGCCGGTCTAATCCCACTGGGTAGCCACCGGAAGTATCTATGCTCTTTTGACCACTGGCCAGGCGAGACAGAATGTCGGGTTTCTCATGCACGTTATTACGCAAAAACAAAAAAACGAGATAGATAAAAAGTAATATAAAAAGGGAATAAAAATGAAAAATAAAAAAATAAAAAATAAGAGGTTAAGATATGGAAAGATAAAAACCGATGAGGAATGTATCGTCCAAGAACCTTATTTAGTCTCCCGCACGTACCCCCCCATATTAGGTGACAAAATTTTTAATTTTGTAAACGAAACAAGGAAAGTTTGTTTTTTTTCGTCTTGAAATGTCAGTTTTCGAAAATAATTCCTGGGCTGAAGACGTAATCTTCCTAGCACGCGTGATTACAGAAACATGTATGTACATATTTAGCCATCAATGTTTGTATAAATTATATATATATAGTGGGAATGTGTGTATGTGAGAACAATTCTAAACCTATACACTCAACGAATTATTGATCTACAGAATTGTAATCTTGTATATAGTGTATTCAGACAGGTTCGAAACTATTTAATCCGTATTCAAAACGGGCTGGTAAGGAGTCAAAGTTGAAAAATTAGTAAGTGAGCGATTTTTTTTCTGTTTTTCAACTGTTTCACAGCTACATAGGTGCGGGCCTGAATTATAACAACTATAATAATGTTAATAATAAGTACGTTCGAAAACGACTTAGTCTAATGGTTACGTGCTTGAACCACTGTCTTATGGTTTTGATTTCGATCTTAGCTAAAGAAATGAACTGTTGCATCCACATGCCCTATTTTCTGTATGAATTTATATATATATATATATATATATATGTCTGCTTATTTTACGACCAGACAAGCAAGTATATATATATATATATATATATATATATATATATATATGAATAAACATTTTAAAATAATTTCAGATTTTATTGTGTATAATGCTGTAAAATTAAAGCCATATAAACATAAGTATCAATATGTATAGGACAAACCTTATCAAATAAAAGAAAACTCAATATCTAAGATAAAGCAATATTATAAATCACAAATTGAAATTAATTTTTGTAAATTAAAAAAAAAATACCACAAATTCGACAAGGAATGCAAAGAAAAAAGATTTTTTTCCATTTAATCTATGTATTTTAAACAACTTGCTCATTTCAACAGGAGAAATATTTTAGCAAAATAATGTCTATAGCAGTTCTAAATCTACCTATTTATCACATATTTGCACATGCGTAGAAGATATACCTTTAGGTGATTTACCCCTGGCAAGTTTAATTTTTTCAATTTTGACTCCTTGGCAACTATTTTGCGGGTGAAAAACAAAACAAAAAAAAAAGCGATTTTTTTCACACGGTCGAATCACGTATATATACAACTTTTAAGACTATAGACTAAATATATATAGTTGTTTGGTAGAAACCGTTTCGCACACACACAATGACAAGATCATTTATATTCATATATAGAAAATGCTACAAACGATAGTAAAGATTTGGTTAAAACTTTTAACTGCATTTTGACTAGACCTTCGCTGGACAAGTGCAAAGAGAACTGGGACCTTGGGGATGCTTATTGCCACTCAAATTCCAGTAGAGACCAATGCCCGCTGCTAGTGAGAGATCGATGGTGGGCGGCTGTTGCTATAATGTAAATTAATTTTCAAATGTTATCAGAAGAGTTGGAGAGCACGGGAAATCTGGGAAGACGTTGTAACTCAGCTTCCAGAGAACACCACAGGCTGTATTCAAGGAGAGATCATTTATGGCCTATGTGAAAGCTCTTGGTGAGCCAATAATAATAATAATAATAATAATAATAATAATAATATTATTATTATTATTATTATTAGTAGTAGTAGTAGTAGTTGTAGTAGTAGTTGTAGTAGTAGTAGTAGTAGTAGTAGTAGTAGTAGTGCTTGTGCAGTTTGATCATACAAATTTAAACGGAAGTTTTACTCGGCATACAGAACTAATGCTTTTTGAAATTTATCAAAGCAACTCCAATTGTAATCAAGGATGTTGGTGTCCAATTAATCAACTTCTTTTATAATTAAATTTACCTACAGAAAACCGCTTTCGCTGTGTTTATTACACAAATAATAATAATAATAATAATAATAATAATAATAATAATAATAATAATAATAATAATAACAATAACAACAATAATAATAATAACAATAACAATAATAATAATAATAATAATAATAACAACAACAATACCGTCGATTGCTGCGAGCGTCTCTTTGATTACATGCATAATTATCTCCCTTAATGTCCCACGAGTACACTATGATATAGACCACGCACACACACACACACACACACACCACACACACAAACACACACACACACGCACATATAATATATGTGTGTGTGTATGTATGTGTGTAGAAAAAGAGACAAAGGAGAGAGAGAGAAAGAAAGAGAAAGAAAGAGGGAGAGAAAGAGAGAGCGAGAGAGAGAGAGAGAAGGAGAGAGAGAGCGAGAGCTAGTGAGCAACATTTACTGATCATTTTTTAAAGAAAAATCTTCGATACATGTTAAGAACGTTCGATTTGTATGTCTATCCTGTAAGTTTTATCTATGGACTAATCAGAAATTAATATTCATGAAAAAAAAAATAAAAATAAAAATAAAGTAACAAACTGAAATTTATTAGATTTTTTTTACCGCGGCACAGCTAGAAAATGCTACCAGATAAAGGCACGCACCTTATTCTATGCTGATTCGCATATATATATATATATATATATATATATATATATATATATATATATATATATATATATATATATATAGTGTGTGTGTGTGTGTGTTTACATTTCATGATTTGAAAAGTTCATTTTTACCGTTGTTTACTGGTTCCATTGAAGAATTAGAATACAGGTTGCATCTTTTTACCTTCCTACTACCAAGAACTTCCATTTAAGGATGTAGCATGCATTTTGGATTTGAAGTTCAATATTCTTTCTTCTGTCTCAATATCTAATTTCCCTTATTTTATATAGTTAACATGATTTAAGACCTTCCAAACTTTAAATTTTCTATTATTGCCTTTCACAGATAAGGGGCAAACCATTAATAACATTTGCTAATATTTTTCCTCTGATGAGATGAGAAACATCGAAAACTCATGGGTTAAGGAAATATATTTATTAAACTGTATTCATTGTTTTCAAACAATAAGAATTCTATATTTGATAATTAACCTTTTCAAATCATAACATTTAAATACCTAAATTATGACTTCTTTGCTCTATTTTGTCTATCAAGCAATTTTATTTAGCTGGGATTGCCTTTTGTAAAATATTACATCTAATAATATTTTGTCAGACCTATAATCACTAGATTTGTATACCAGTAGATATTTTATTATTCTGAAGTATATATATATATATATATATATATATATATATATATATATATATATATATGTGTGTGTGTGTGTGTGTGTGTGTGTGTGTGTGTGTGTGTGCGCATATATAATGAATATATATAGAAAAACAATAAGAATGGAAAATGAAGCCAGAAAAAACTATATATTACTTGATTAAAAAAGCTCTCATTGTGAATTTGCAAACTTTTCTCACTACAATTAATAACACAATTCACTCAAACGCCACACCCTTTTCTCGTTATAAATGAGCATAAATGTATTCTGTTGTTTATATCTTGCTTGTTCATAAATAACCTATACCGCTGGGACTTGCAGTCAGGAAATTCAGGACTATAATATTAACTCCTGCAAACATTTTCCTGTCCTAAAGATTTGTATTCTCCGGGGTATTGTCTAGCGAACTCTCTGCTCTGCTGGCTAAACCCATATATACATTATTACTTTGTGCCTCACTTTTGTATGCATGTACCGTAGTTATTCAACTCAGCCCCATTAACTAAATTTCAGTTTAGTTATTTATTTGTTCATTTTTTTCAGTTTATTTTACTCCTTATTCTTTATCCCTTAATTTAATTTTATTTGTTATTTTTAATTTTATTTTCATTGTTTACCCTTTAATTTTATTGACCTTTTCGCTATTATTATTATTACTATTATTGGCTCACATGGAGCTTTCACGCAAATCAACAAACGATCTGATTGGAAACCTGTGGTATTCTCTGGAAGCTGAGTGACAGCAAGCCTCCCCAGACGTCCAGACCTCTCCACCTCCTTCGATAGCATTTGCAAATGAATTTGCAATCGCAACAGCCGCTTACCATTGATTTCTCGCTGGTAGTAGGCATTGGTTTATGCTGGAATTTGAGTGGCACTCAGCCTCTCCAAGGTCCCAGTTCTCTTTGCGCTTGTCCAGCCGAGGTCTGGTTGGCGCTCGCTCCTCGGTCTTTCAGTCCTTATTGACCCTTCTCGGCCCTTTGGTATAATTTTTTTTTGGGGGGGGGGAGATCGATGATGAAACAATGGGGAGAGTGCATGATGGGGGTATTATTATTAGTAGTAGTAGTAGCAGTAGTAGTAGTTGTAGTAGTATATTTCCCCTTATTATCCCACCACGCCAATCGTCCATATCCTAGTATTTTTTATCCACCTCCCTAAACTTTGCTACTCTTTCCTTACACCTCTCCCTTATACCCCAACACCCTCCTTGTACATCTAATAACAGGACAACCATAGGATTATTACCACATATTATCTAATATATATTTGTATTCTGAAATTAATTATTATAGCCTTACAAGTACCCACCCATACCTACCCCATAACTTACTCCTTTAACACACCTCCGGACCTTCCCTCGCCTCACTAAATTAAGACCCTGGTGCACGACGCCCAATGTAATCACTTTTGTACAATTCTGCTTAGAATTCACCCTTTCGCCTTAAGACATCATCATAATATTCCCCCTAAAATTATACACCGTCTTAAAGTGCTGTTATTGTCTCGCTTGCATCTGTCAATAAAATGCCCCTGCATAGAAAATAGGCATCTTACATACCGATAAAATAGAATTACAACCAGTCCACATTATAGCCACCACGAGCCTTAAAATACTACATACATTTAAAATTAGGGACCCTATACACCTTTTTCCATTACACTTTATATAATACGCCCTTCTTTTATCTTAGAATTCGATATAACTCTCCCAACATCATCGATAACTTTATTGATTTATTTCGTTTCTGATGAACCTCACGTTAGACGTCGCATACCCATTATGTTACCTATCATCTTCTCTACTCTTCTGATGAGAAGCATTAGGCTTCGACATACCTTGGTATAAAGAGTCCCCTCTATCCCCCAACTAAATGTTTGTCAATACTTATTGAATAAATGAACCATACTATATTTAGCACTGAACTCACTCTCTTCTTCTAACTCACTTAGCTTGTATATATATATATATATATATATATATATATATATATATATATATATGTATATATATATATGTATATATATACACACATATATATATATACAAGCTAAGTGTATATATATATATATATATATATATATATATATATATATATATATATATATATAAGGAAGGAAAACCAAGGTATAAAAACTATATATTTATATGTAAAGATTTATTAATTTATTCAATAAGTGTCTACATCAAATAGGGGCGGTCGGTCAGCGATGAGTCTTTATACCATTGTATTTCGAAGTCTAATGCTTCTCATCAAAAGAGTGGAGAAGATTCTAGATAACATAATAGGGATGCGACATCTAGCGGCAGTTACATTTAGAGTGAAATAAATTATTGACACTGTTCGGGGAGCTATAATGATCTCTGTGATATAGGAGGTGTATAGTTTGTATTATGTAGGGCATGTGTATATAGCATTTAAATTATAAGGCGAATATAGGGTAAGTTTGTTGAGAGAAGTTGCTTAATTAAACGTGTGTATATGTGTTGTGTATATGCAAGGGTTTTACATGAAATGGGGAGTTTAATGTTATGTTGCTATATATTTTAAAGGGCGTGTCGTAGATTATACGTTATTAGGAGGATTAATTTGGGGGTTACATTATCCGGGGTGAATTGTACGCAGATTCTTAGCGTGTTGCAATAATGCAGACGAGTTATCATTGACCAATCAGAAAGCTCTATATTAAAATGATTTTATAATATTCTTCCAGTTTAGGCTCACTCCTTCAAAGTCAACCAGTTCATTTATAAACATGCCTAAAACTAAAGAGTTGTCAATAGACATTCGTCAAAAGTCATTGATAACCACAAAGAAGTATCGAATAATACCAAAGAAACTACTACTTATTACAGTTGGAAACGTTATTAGAACGTTTAAAAACATTGGTGAAGCTGTTGCAAATCTTCCAAGATGTGGTCGGCCAAGGAAATTAAACGAAAAAAAAATCAAGGTGGGTAAGCAGAAATGTACAAAAAAAAGAAAAACTTTTCTTACTCGTGGTGAAATTGAAACCGACCTCAGAGAAGCTGGGATTAATGTGAGCAACGATAGACTCAGTATAGCTCTAAATCGTGCAGGTTTTGTATCTAGGTCCCCAAGAAAAGCTCCATTATTGAAGCTTAAACATGTCAGATCACGTTTGAATTATATTAAAACATATGGAGAACAACCCCACGAAATTTGGAACAAGGTAATCTGGTCAGACGAAACAAAAATCGAAATCTTTGGAAGAAACAAAGCAACACATATATGGCGTAAAAATGGCACCGCCTATAACAAAAAGAATACCATCCTACGGTAAAGTTTGGCGGTTGTTCGATTATAGTATGGGGGTGTTTTTCATCCAAAGGTACTGGTGAATTATAAATCATCAATGGTAGAATGAATGAACGTATGTACAGGGGGATTTTGGGGAAAGACCTCCAGAAATCTGCTGATTTAATAGCAATTTCGTGTTTCAGCGGGACAATGATCGCAAGAATACTGCCAAACTGACCAGAGAATTGCTAAGAATTAACGGAATTGACGTTCTTATTTAGCACAGTCAGTCTCCAGACATCAACCCAATTGAGAATTTGTGGGAAATATTGATGTTCACAATGTTCACAAGAGGGATCCCCAAAATAGAATAGTTCCACAAAACAGAATGGCGCGAAATACCTATATATATATTTGCAAAAAACATGTGTGCAACTATAGAAAGCGATTGGAAGCTGTTGAACGCAATAAAGGTTATGCAACCAAATATTAAAATTAAATCAATGTATCCAACACTCTTGCGTTAGTTGATTTATGTTTTTCCTTTAATATAAACTTTCTAAACTTAATTTTGTAATTACTACCCCAAATATTAGTTAATAGGAATATACTGACCAGATTTAAGGTAAAATCGTGAACCCTAATTAAAGATTTAAGGTAAAATCGTGAACCCTAATTAAAGTTATCCAATACTTTTGTGTGGCACTGTATATATATATATATATATATATATATATATATATATATATATATATATATATATATATATATAAATGACACAAAGCTATTTTCACTAATGGTATATAAGAGTTATAAATATTCCTAAATATGAACGGCTTAACCATGAATATGCACTCATTTTACTGTACATTTCATAAGGTTAGCATCAAAGTACATGAAGCTATACGTCATAATGTCTTGATAATTGAAAATCAACCATGTGTGTCACGTAAATTGTAAAAGCCTTTCATAAGCTGTTGAAAATTTAAGAATTTGTTTTCATGGAGTTTTTGCAATGAGGAGCTGCACAGCTGGTATAATGATTATTAAATCTGAGCTATGAGTCGAAATAAATGTACACAAATGTTAACTTTTTGAAATTAAATATGTGTGGTAAAACTAGATGAGATAAGTCATTTGTGCCGCCGGTTTCAAGCCCGATTATTAGGACCGTTTTAGATATTCATATCAAGCTCTCTTCAGCCAATACTCATCTCTGTAGTATTGGCTGAAGAAAGTTTGATATGGATATCTAAAACGGTCCTAATTATCGGGCTTGAAACAGAGGGTACAAATGACTTATCTAACAACTATCAGTACACAAAAAAATATAAATACGTTCTTATTTTTCTGATTCCTTTTAACTGAGCACTCTGTTGGATTTCTTTTTCCAAAATAAACTAATCACACACACACACACACACACACACACACACACACACACATATATATATATATACATATATATATTTACATATATATATATATATATATATATATATATATATATATTACATTTTCGCCCCAAACAAGGCACAGTGCCACTTTGTTGTAGGGGGCTACTATCAGGGGCAACAACTACTGAGGTACTATGTAGGGATTTGGGCAGCAAGATGTCGGTTTGACGTTGCACTTGAACTTCTGCACGTCAGTAGACTTGAAGAAGCAGAATATTATGTACTGGTATTTTTTGTTTCTTAATCTCATTCATCCAGACGAAGTCTCGAAATAAAGACGAAACGTTGATGAACACATAATACGGTGTGTTCATTTTTATTTATATATATATATATATATAGTTCTTCTCTCATAAAATGTATATACATGTATATATGACATCTAATTTACATAAGGAAAACACGCTGCTCTCCCCCATCATTATATATAGCCCCAATCCTCCGACTCTCTCGTCAATGACCATCCCTCTTGAAGAAGCCCGCATAAATCGGGCGAAACGTTGAGTATCCAGGTCCTACCACCTCCATTTTATTTCATATCGTCGGATTTAATCCAGCTCAACAATCATATATATATATATATATATATATATATATATATATATATATATATATATATATATATACAAATATATATATATATATATATATATATATATATATATACAGGGAAAAGGGTATTCTTACTAGTATAAATGTTATGGTATTTTTGTTTTGTTTTAGGTTTTTATGTTGAAGACCACAGAAAACATGGATTTAAAGTTTTCTGTAATGCTGGTTATTTAATTAAATCTGAGTAAAATCCACCTAGACTGAGGCGAGTCTTGTATTCACAATTGCTTGAAGAATTACATTAGATCAATTTATTTTAATGAAAGCGTCTGCTTATATACAACAACAACAAAAAAAAACATCTATTTTTGTCGCGTCAAATATTGATTCTGTATATTAATGTTAGTCTAAATGTTAGCGTTGCAATGCTGAACCATAAAATTATTTCAGTTTTGCTCAACGAATAGGCTGAAATTGTTGAGGTGTTGCCTCATATGTCTTCTGTACATTACTTTACAATGGAGTCACTACATATCAATGCCCGGAACCCACACTAGGATAAGGAATAATTAGTGTCGAGTGGTCAGTATGAACAACAGCGTTTTGGGTGGTAATTGGGCAGAATTTGACTATTAAAGATGGAGATACTAAGAACTTGTTTACATTAAACTTGAAGATTAAGACGTTGTATATATTATTTAATTGGAATTCATCATTGAATTTATTATTATTTATTAATTTTATTTATTGCGGACTATTATCCTCATCTTTTTTTAGTTTTTCTTTACATAGGCATAACCACTTATCAAGACCAGAGACGACTCGAGGATAAGGGTTAAAGAGGGTACAGTAGAAATTGGACAATATAGTAATCATTAGTATTGGAAATTCGGTAAATTTGTTAACTTAAATGGAACGGCTCATCAAGAACTTGTTTACGTTGGACTTGAAGACAACCATATTGTAGTCAGCTGGAAAGCAGGAAAACGGAAGACAATTCCACGGCGTGCAGTTCTAAGAAAGACGCTTTGTTCATTGAATCTACGTATAAGTTTAGCCGCATATAAAGAGTGGGAGGAATTATTGGTATTATTGTTTGTATTTCATTTGCACTTAGGTCATCGAGTATATTCGACAGGTAGTTTTTTAAATACTTTTTTAATGAGTCTAGTTGCTTCTATTATTTTTTTTACAAAGGAGTCACGATTATCGTGGCCCAGAGGTCACTCGAGGATAAGGGTTAATGAGTGTATAATAGTCAATAGGCCAATATAATAATACTGGTCAGTAGTGGACAATTGGTAAATTGGATTACTTAAGGGTACGACTCATCAAAAACTTGTTTACATTGGACTTGCGGAGGTGAGCAGTTCTAAGAAAGAAATTGTGTTCCTGGCATCTACGTTTAGTTATACGTAATGTAATGATGGAACTCTTTAGATTCCAGTAGTTTTAAATATCGTTTATTAGGCTTTGATACGCTGTTATCTGCTAACTCTCACCTCCGTTAAGGTCAGCATTGTTAAGGACGCTTACTTCAACTATAGTTGCTACTTTTTTTCTCTCGTTCAAAATCAATATATCAGGCTTAACAGCTCCGTTTTTAGGGGGGGGAAGCTGTAGGAATTTTATAGTCATAATGAATGGTTTATGACTTATGTTTTTAAAAAAAATTTTACACAGTGGTCACCACTTATCAAGGCCTGGTTTTCGATACTTATAGGATGAATTTCTATACATAATACATGTAAAAACACTGCCAGAAATATGAATTAGCTTTGTGTGAAATTTAAAAAAAGATGGGCTCAGCCGTTTCGGAACATGTGAGGAAGGAGTTTACACACACAAAGTGACTTTTCTGTAATAGTAAAGATAGAGATTTTCTACGTATTACTAACTCGTGGATCTGCACTCCTTCACTCAGCCATGTCAACAGAATTGATATTGGGTCAGGGGTAAACGATGTGAACTGATACCCGGGGTGTACCAAGTTCGAACCCAGTTAGTTCCATAGAAACGCTTTCACTTAGACATGTTGGCACCCTTCACGCGGTTCCTCTCGTATGTACCCGATATCGTTCTAGAAGGAATTTCTAATAGAAGGATATTGGGGAAACAAATTCTAACAAAATCATCATCATCATCATCATTGTTGTGGAGACGCCTACTAATTAACATATGCGGGTGAGTGAGATATATAAAGGTATCAATCATCAATACCGGGAGAGTCCGACAACGACCGTCAAATAGGCAAGACGCCTATGCTGCCTCCAGTAAGACATGCAACACGCCACCTGCCAGGATATCTCCAACTGAAGTATATCTGAAGACAGGTAAATATGTATATAACTTTTCTTCCTAATATATTATTGTATACCTTTACTTTCCGTGTTCTTGTTAATTATTAGTGCAGACACAACAATCATCATCATCATCATCATCATCAACATCAACATCAACATCAACAACAAACCCAGCCGTATTAATGCTGGTAATTATTTTTCAGTATTAGTCAATAGAAGTAAATTTATTTCGGTTCTCTTGATAAAAATTTCAACGTTGGATGTTTTTTCAGAGTTAAAATTTAATTTGGCATTTACTATGAGTGTTCCTAACAAGCCGAACAATAACGTTGATTACAGAAGACGCCTGGCCTTTTTGGTCAAGATCAAAGTGTAGTGTCTGTTCTTCAGGTGCTGCACTTCCATTTCTTGTTCTCTTTCGGTGGAGGAGAAATCCTTCACAACTGAGACAATTTTTATTTTTGTACCTTTTCTCCACGTTAAAAAACGACCCTGGTGTCTAACTCTGTCCCGTGGGGAGGCATGGTAAATAGGTACAGAAGACGTAAATTATTACAGGAAGTTTTAATCTTTTCCAGCCCGAAATTGTGACATAGCATGGTTTGTACCAAGGAAATATACCGTAATATTTCCAAACGATATTCATGTAAGGAAAAAAAAAGAAAAAGACGCTATATAGAAGTTATCTATTACTTTTGTGTCATCATTTATCCAGGCCCGAAGGCCACACGAGGATAAAGGTTAATGACTGTAAGGTGGTAGTATAGTTATCTTTAATGGATTAAATTGGGTAGAGTTTGATTATTCATTGGGACGGCTAGACAAGAACTTTTTACGCTGGATTTGAAGGCTAATATGTTGTATTCAATCGTGAAGCAGTCCAGCGGAATAGTGCTTCACAGGCGAGCAGTTCTCTAAAAGAAGCTTTGTTTATGGAATCTGCGTTTAGATTTATGCACAAATAGATAGGGGAATATATATTTATATATATATAGTGGTTGTAGCTAGTAGGGTGTTATTTGTGAAAGCTTGGCAAAGAGAGGCATAGATTGAAGTTCAGTCGAGCATGTGCCATGGATAGAATGGGAAAGTACTCGATTCCCTAGCAAATTTTTCAACTTATAAATGTCAATAATAAGAAATCAATTTTAAACAGCCGGTGTGAGAATGTAAATTGATTTCTAATCTGTACGAGGGGCGTGCTATAAGTAATGCTCCTTCCCCACTTCCCATAGTAGTAGAGCAACGAAATTTGGCACCGTTTTTGTAGAACACGCCAGGTTGGTCCTCCAACCACGGTGTGACTTCAGAAATCAAGGCTGCATCATCTGGGAAACGCTTTCCTTTCAAAAACAACTTCATGGCTGGGAAAAGGTGAAAGTCAGAAGATGCAAGGTCAGGAGAGTAGGGAGGATGGGAAATGATTTCATAACCACACGCTCGTGTTTCTGATCTGGCGACATGCGAGTTGTGGACCGGAGCGTTGTCCTGCAGGAGGAGGGTACGTTTGCTGATCTTGTCCCGCCTCTTGATTTTGATAGCTTCCCTTAATTTCCTCAAAATTGAAGCATAATAGGCTCATGTAATTGTGGTATCCTTTGCCAGCAAATCTGTCATCACTACTCCGTCCTGGTCCCAGAAGACTGTGAGAATGACCTTGCCAGCGGAGGGCTGCACCCTTGCCTTCTTTGGAGGTGGTGAGTCCAAGCGCTTCCACTGCATTGAGAGAACTTTGGTCTCTGGATCATAGTGATGGACCCAGGTATCATCCTGTGTATCTTTTGAAAAACTTTGACTCATCTTCTTGGCGCATCTCCAAATTCATCCTCCCGCATTCGACGCGTTCTCGCTTCTGGAATGGTGTGAGCAACCTGGGAATCCATCTGGCAGACACCTTATGCATATGCAAATGGTCATGAATGATAGTTTCTACAAACCGTGTAGTAATCTTGATATCTTGGGCTATTTGGCGAATAGTAATGTGCCGATCTTCCAAAATGGCAGTCTAAACTTGACGGGCAGATGCTTCATCAATGGCAAAAGGTAGGCGACCAGTTCTGGGAGCTGTTTCCACAGACTTCCGGCCATGTTTGAATTCACGATGACAGCGTTTTACAAGGTCATACGATGGGGCATTATCACCATGAGTTTCTTTCATTTCATCAAAAGTCTCCTGTGGTGTGCGTCCTTTCAAATACAAAAACCGCATCACTGCTCGACATTCAACGGGCTTCATTTTACACCTGAATCAGTTCAAACACCTGTAAAATAGAAACCACAATTAGTTCAGAGCTGTAATTTGCTACATAACCCCTAGAGCTATAAATAATTGCACATACAACATGTCAGCTAGATCAGACAATTGGAAATGGGTCAGGGGCATTACTTATTGATCGCCCCTCGTATCGGAAGATGTGCAAGGTGCTGGGAATCAAGTATACGGCATGTAAACCGTTTACTTTGCTTAAGGATGAGAGGCAATACATATATTGATCGGGTTGCGTTATCTGTCGTGTAACGAGTTTAAAAGTCTGTTGCGATAATGCCGACAGACAACAATTTTGTTGTACTCATTACCAAAATGCACATGGATATAGAAGGTGGATCGATAAAATTGTCGCAATAGACACGACGACATTATTCCGTTTCCATTTGGTGAAAACTAGTTTTCTTTTTTCCTTTTTTTTTCTTTTTTGCTGACCATCTACTACTTGGCCCGCTGTGTACACATCTCAATAGCAATAGTCATTTATCGTATCTTAATGTGACACAGTGTTAACACATGACACATGCTTTGAATCGATCTGTCACGTCTACCATTTGAAAAGGAAATTTTTTTCCGAAATTAATAATGGATATTGTCGCAGACATAACAAGTAAGACTTTTGTACCTAATGCAACTGAATAAATATATGTATATATGAACATATATGTATGTACTTTTTGATTTGTAAATTGTCACTTGTTCTCGTCTCCTTTCACCAACAACGACTATATCTCATTCCTCGCACTGTGATAGTCAGCTAAATCTCTACTACATACCTATCCCACACAATGCTTCAAGACAACTACATATCAATCCTATATATATATATATATATATATATATATATATATATATATATATATATATATATATATATATTAAAAAGCTAATGAGAACTGCTAGCTATCTCCATTAAAAAAAATGAGATTCCGCTTTTGTGGAAATTACGTGTGAATATTCCAACTAAATATTTTAGAATTACTAATCTTTATATAACCTTTTATTTAAATGATCTCTAATTTCTAGGATATTCTACTAACATTTTGGGATAGATAACTCATATTTGATATATGTCTAATCCTAAGTCTGACTCGCTATGTCATAAAATCACTCGAAATCACTTTTAAAATAACACATACGTAATTTTTCTCGCATAGCAAACAAACAAAAAAACAACAACAACAAAAACAAATAATAAACGGACTGAAAATCTAAATCGATAAAAAGTCTTAGAAATAAATGGGTTACTTTACATTAAATTGGTCGGTAATTTTCCTGGCCACCATCATTTATAATCATGTATATTTTTGTCTGCTCCGAATTTGTAAAAATGAAAAAGATTACGATTTAAATATTAGCAGATTTTACACTATATTTTTTCTTTTCGATTTATGTGTTCGTTTTTTTTACGTTTCCAAATAAAATTAAATATAGTACATGTTCTGAAACTATACTTTATCTTTTGTGTCCTTGTTAAATGTCCTTGGTAAATCAAGGATTCAAAAATATTGCCTAATCTCCCGAATGCCTCTTTTTAGCGGTAGCGGGGTTTTCACTACCTTAAAAGCTGAAATTGTGTCTAACTTTGCCATCGTAGGAAGGCAAGTAATTTTTCCACAAGTCTAAAACTGTGTTTCTGTTTTTAATGTTCGCTCACAAATTACTGCAAAAAACTACGCTGAGGTTTCAACATATGCTACGTATTAAAAAAGTTGGTTTCCGCTAACAATTAAGTGTAATAATTAACGTTGAAGTGTTAGTGAAAATAAGTAAAATCATGAATGTTGGTTCTTTGTTAAAACATAGAATAGTTAACCGCCGAAAAATTGTATACAATAACAAAAATCTACAAATGTATTATAACAAACACAGTAGAATTCAAGTATCAGGTGCTGAAATTGTGTTAACCTTCTTTTTATTAATTTTTTTAGTTGTCTTTACAGCAAATAACTGGTTGCTTGCCATTTTACCGCTGTGGGCTTGATTTTGGAAAAATTGTATAAACAAATTCTATGACTACCGCTAGCTTTAAATTTGGCAGTGCAACCTGAATTTAGAGTTACTGCTAAAATAAGTTATTTGTTTACAATTTTTCAGGAATAAAGACTCCCAACCCGGTAAGCAATAAGCGATCATTTTTTTAGTTTTTAATCCAGTGTGTAAAAACAACCTTGTATAATATATTTTAAAATTAGAAAACTTTAGCACGTTAAAAGTATACACGTCGGTAGATAATTAAATTCTATTGCGTTTGGTATAAGTTTTTTGCTATTGTTGCTTTTTTATATTAATTTTCTACGCTTTTACGAATCAATAATATTTATTTATTTAGGTAAGTGCTTAAATTGTATTTTTATCTATAGAAGATAGAACATCCTACACCTTCTGAAATGTACTTGGAAAAATCGATTTCAAAGCGAGTTTATGAATGTTTAAGCGAAGAAAAATGGTGAAAAGAAAAAAAAAGTCAAT
This sequence comes from Euprymna scolopes, assembly GCF_053919585.1. Taxonomy (NCBI): domain Eukaryota; kingdom Metazoa; phylum Mollusca; class Cephalopoda; order Sepiida; family Sepiolidae; genus Euprymna; species Euprymna scolopes. The sequence goes on from NC_136513.1 coordinate 40,842,239, forward strand.
AAATAATTGTTACGAAAGGCAATAATGCTACATTTTTCCTACCTGAATAAGTTTAGTTTATGTTTTTAATTATTTTCCAGCACGTTTCTTTGTTTTGTTTTTTTATCTTAAATTGCCGGTTTGTAAGTATCTAATATCTCCAGATTTGTTGGAAGAAAAACCTACTAACCTCTAAATCAAATTTTTACCCCATAGATTGCAAACGAAATCTCCAGATCTAGTGGACAACCCCCGCTAAATTAGCAACAGTAATTAATTCCTTTTGCCAGTCGGAATATATTACTCTGTAAACATTCTTCTTTTAATCTATAAGATGAAACGTTTATTCTTCTTTTAATCTATAAGATGAAACGTTTATTCTTCTTTTAATCTATAAGATGAAACGTTTATTTTTCTTTTAATCTATAAGATGAAACGTTTATTTTAAGATTGAAATGTTTCGATTTTCGATATTATTAGATTGATTTCTGTACAAAACGTATCTAAGAACATTGCCGGATATATAAGTTACCCTTGTGTAATTTGCAAACGATAGACTCAGCCGTTTCGGAACATATAAGGAACGAACGTACATACGCAAAGTCACTTTTTATATAACATTAGAGATAGAGACATACTAGATAGGGGCACCCGGCTTTGCCCGGTCGTAAAGTACGCTTGAATATCATATTTTAATTTATTCAGATTTTGTGTATATTATTATAGTCGGGATTAAAAAGAGAAAAAAAAGTACCTGAATATTGTCAGTTAGAACTGAAACCAAAAGCAAAATTGTAGTATTTAAAGCTGGTGACGTTACCTCTGCACCAACGTGACACTCATAACCAGTATTAAAAATTGAAATTAAAAATAAACAAAAATGAATATGAATATCAAATGTGTAACGATTTTTTCAACTCTTAAAAAGTATTTAAATCGGGTAAAGCCCCTGCGAGTTTGAAAATATGCAGACGGACAGCCATGTAGCCTTTTATATATTAGATAATTGAACGATAAAATTGTCGCCCTAGACACGACGACCTGAATCCATTCTTTGATGAAAACCGGTTGTGTATAAACTCCAAGAGCGACAGGAGTCTTCTATCTTGTTTATGTTGTACAGCGGCGAATCTCCAATCTCGTTCGTTGAACATTGCGTCACTTTTAAGGTGACACAATGTTCAACGAGCCAGATTGGAGATGCGTCGCTGTACAACTCATGCTCTCTACCGATCCAAGTGATGAGAACAGGACTATTTCCATCACCATCAAAATGGATCACTAGAGAAAACAAAAACAAACGAATAATAGGAACGTGCTCAGGGTACTGAATACAATGTTTCGGGCTTAGTTTATGGTCTTTGGCCACATAAATGCCACATCACATATTCGAAGTCGTCTTGATAATCAAAACCAAAATGTACCGGAATATGTTGAAGTGTGGTGATCCCATGGTGCAATCAGGTGGGCGCTGGCAGCGTCTGGTTGTGGCAACAGAGTTCGGCGCAGGTCCACAAGTCCAAAGTGACCCAGGCTTGATTTATACCCTTTACTCACTGGCCCCTTCATCACTGACACAAACACGCTGGATTACTTCGTTTGATCATACGTCGAGAAGATAACATGACCTGCCATACACCAAAGCCAGCCTGATCGCCGTCATTGCCCGAGTATTCGCCGACCTCCCGCCGATAAATTCATGATCCGTATCAAAGCAGTGATTGGGGCTGAAGACGGCTACATTAAATAGATTATAATCCCTTCCTTGTTAAATGCATTTTTGATACTCGTAAGAATTCGTCTCCTTACACGGAAAATCTCTCTCGCAAAGCTACTATTATATAAAAGTCACTTTCTGTGTGTGTGTGTGTGTGTGTGTATGTGTGTGTGTGAGAGAGTTGCTTTTTTATAAGTTCTGAAACGGCTACGGCTACGCCTCTCTCTTGGAAATTTCATACACAGCTAATTTTATGTTTGACGGTGTTCTTAGATATGTTTTGTATAGAAATTCATCCGATAAGTATTGAAACTCGAGAAAATCCACTCTTTAAGACAGTCTTTCATATTTTTTATAGATGGAAAAGAATTGTACAGAGGAACGTTTTACGTTACACCGCCAAGGAAGATAACAACATCTAAGTAGACACTTTAAATATCCACACTAACGTACTGTACTTACAATAACCCTCATCCCTGAGTGGCTTCCGGGCCTTGATAAGTGGTGACCACCTTGTAAAAAAAAAAGTGCCTCCTTACCTCCGTTAGTCTGTAGGAGACCCTTAGGCAAATTCAAGACTCCACTTCAACCTCTCGATTAGGGTAACCTCAGGTGATAGAAAGCATGTGACTAAAGTAATATGAAAGCAGTAAGAAATAATTTTGTTTGGTATAGCTTTCTTTGCAGAATCTATTTCATTTACAGCGGCTCAACAAAGGGTTTGTTTTTACAAGTCCTGAACAGTTGATTTCTATTCCAAACAAACTTTGCAAAGAACTTAACATCTTATTTCACTCTTTATATCGGCGCCGCCTATAACTAATCCCCCTTTATGTTTTTGTTGCTGATGTTGGTACGGTATTCACCTAGCCGGATTAGCTTATATACTTCCAAAGGAGAAAATGTCAAGGGAATATCAAATTCACAGGCGGTACCCAGTCGCCCGTAATTTCCCTTTATTATTGAAAATAGTTTGAGCGACATCAATATCTCTCACCGGCATGCTACTAAACGTATCAAGACTTTCGATTCAAAGCGTATAGAACATTTAAACCATAGTACTTTAAATAACTTAGCAAAAACTAATATTGAATCTGTAATTGATCAAGATATTGTCAATCACGCCAGCATCAAAATCAGTGAATCAATAGACGGAGATTTCGCTTTCAAAACAAAAGATTATCACATTTAAAATATTTTCGATGTGATCCGACATAAAGGCTTACTTCAAAACCTTGCTATAGATACATGCCCTGGATATGACGTAAAACTACATCCGGTAATGAGGCCCTGGTGCGGGAGCTACAGGGTTTAGGGGAGAATGTCAATACCCCTTAGTTGTTGCAGTGTTGGGTCACCCTTGGGCAAGGTGTAGTACCCACTAGTACCCCCGTATTTAGGGTCACAAAAATTCAAGCCTGGTCAACGATGTTCTTGGCGAATGAGGAAGGAATCCCAACGGCTTGTACAGCGGATAAACCAGCACCGCAGTTCCGACCTGGTCAACAAGGGTGATGTACAATTCGATTCGCGTTTGCCTCAGCCATCGGATGCGGCTGATTGCATGTGTGCAGACTGTCCTGGCCCGTCCTTGCCTCTGTACTTTTGCTTTCAGCGGAGAGGGTGCTAGCAGTACTGGGCAAGCTGCTTATTCCTACTTTCCCTAGGCTGGGAGATGAGGTGAAAGACCTGTGGGGATAGAGTGAGGGCGTACCGGCAGGTTTGATGGACTGGACACCGCAGCTTAATCTCTGCACTCAGGCGATTGCGGGCGCCACTACCCTGATTTCCTGCCATCAGGTGTCACATCTGCGGCCGGGGTTTCAGAGCTCCTATTGGACTCACATCGCACCTTCGACACGGACACTAACCGACCTCGCGTCATCGTCGAAATCGACGGACTGCCCGAGAGAGAGAGAGAGAGAGAGAGAGAGAGAGAGAGAGAGAGTGAGAGAGATAGAGCTATAGACTGTATTCTCACACATTAAATAATTTTTCTCTTGTAGATTTCAAAAGCAGTTGTTTATGACCAAAAGTTTGAAATACATAATATCAATACTGGCGTGACAATTTTTTCTGACATTCATCATTCGTACGAGTATTTATCGACATATAGGCACATGACACAACTATTTGTGGAAACGCCTCGGACAGCATTAACGATTTTCCTGCCTAGATCATGGGGTGCAATGATGTAAAACGTGTCTAGTTGATTTTAAGTAGTCTAACACCAAACTTATTTCATTTCGCAACTAACGCTCGGATCCCCACTTTCCTCCATTTCTAACAAAGTGTTCCTCCCTTGATGAAACATCCTCATGGGACTAACCTTTGTTTGAAACTTGAAACTTGAAATGGAAGACTTATATCGAATCCGTTGGTGCAAAATAATTTGATCATATTTATCGACCCAGAAGTTAGTCTAACACCTTACGAAATGCTCTTCTTGTATAAGAATAGACTCTATCTTAAGATGAAGTACCATTGGCACAGAAGTAATGCTTATAACTGTCCTTGGCAAAGAAAGAAACTGACGGCAAAATCAAGTTGGGTGACGTTTTCTTTTGTCTCAACCAACTTTTTGACAGATGAGATGCTCTTGTTCTGTTTCTGCTCAACCGGGATTCAATCTATTGTAGCCATTTTAAAAAAATACAAACTAACACTCGTCTATATAAAAACACTCGATAAAATTCAAGAATTCATGAACAGAGATTATTTTTAATGACTATCCGTCCGCAAAACACATAATGCAGAATAATCATGACAATTAAACTATTCCCGTCTTTGTATATAAAGGTTCGTGTTTATAAATTCGTAGCCTCGTAGGTGATGTCCTTTTCTCTTCCCTGCAATCTCTTTCTCACAGAAGAGATGTTGCGAGTTTGTCTCTGCTTTGTTGTTATTTTCGTGGCAAGTGCTCAGCTGAACTCCAATCTATTGTTCCCCCTCGCCAAATTTTCACCCGTCTAGCAGAAAAAAAAATATCACTAATTTCCCCCACTCTTTATCTTTGCCTACACTTAAACGTAGATTCCATGAGCAAAACTTCTTTCTCAGAGTTGCACGCGTGTGGAATTGTCTTCCGTTTTCCTGCTTTCCAGATAACTAAAATATCGTTGTCTGCAAGTCTAACGTAAACAAGTTTTTGGTGAACCGTTCCATATAAGTAAACAAATTTACCGAATTTCCATTACTAACGATTACTATATTGTCCAATTTCTACTGTACACTCTTTAACCCTTATCCTCGAGTGACCTATTGACCTTGATAAGTGATGATGCATATGTAAAAAAAAGAATTGTCAACTTCTTGAAAAACTCATATTATTTCATCTATACACATAAAATACAGAGTGCGGCAGAAATATATCCCACATTTTAACATGGGATCTTCTCATCGTACTCGTGCAGTTTCTGAGCGAACAATAATTTATATGGATAGAACTGCATATCAGTGTGTAGAATTCTTACTGTTCGATCGGACAATCCCATGTCTAATGCATGTTTGTGAGCTGACTGTATAAGAAACTGATTAACAGAAAATTTCACAAGTCGAATACTGTCTTCGAGGCCTTCTATGTGGCATTCTTTGAAGAGCTGAATCTATAGCTCTGAAATTTGAAAACACTAGTTGTATTGATTTTCTATCTGAAACAGCATCATGCCGTCCTAAATTGTAATGAACACGGAATTCACTGTTCCTCAAAAACAGTTCTACAGTAAAAGCATGATATGTACCAATCCAAACCATAGTGTTTGATGCGAGTACCTGAAAAAATGGCAACTTATTAGCTAAATAAAAATATCATTGACACTTGCATACATTCATTAGCAACATATAGTTGAAAGTTTACAATTTAAGACATATTGCTGCTGTACTATGTATTTAAAAGAAAATATACTATTTTATGTATCGACTTTTAGTACTGCTATACATAGATTGTAATCTCAACCCTGCTGTATGCATGTGAGAGATGTCTGAAAAAGTGAGAACATTTTCATCAAGCAAAACTATGTGATATTTTACGCTTAAAGTGGCAAGGCTCACTCACCAACACAGAGGTTCTCCTCCGCTCTTAGGTGGAAAGCATAGAAGCTAAAATAATAAGACACGGTTTACGCTGAGCTGGGCATCTAACCCAAATGCCTGACAACGTCATACGTAAGAAAATTAGTTATTACGAACTTGCTATTTGGAATCAGACACCTTGGCGCACCAAAACACCGCTTTAATCATAAGATGAAATCTACTCTCAAGACGACCACGATTGACAAAACCAACTGGGAAGTAAATGCAGCCAAGATGGAGAACTTTTTCTTTTTTACATGGCGGTCACCACTTATCAAGGCCCGGAGGCCACTCAGGGATAAGGGTTATTGCGTGTACAGTAATCAATGAGATAGTATTGTAGTAATCATTAGTATTGGAGATTTGATAGTGTCTTACTTGAGAGGGTGGTTTGTAAGGAATTTGTTGATGTTGGACTTGAAGACATCCAAGTTGTAGTCAGGTGGGAAACAGGCAAAAGGAAGAGAGTTCCACAGTCGTGCACTTCTGAGAAAGAAGCTTTTTTCATGGAATCTACGTTTGGATTTAGGCACAGATAAAGAGTGGGGAAAAGTATTGACAATAGTTTCAGCCAGACGGGAGTGTCTCGTGAAAGATTGGTGAGGGGGACGAGAGATTGGAGCTCAGACGAGCACTTGCCATGTAAATAACGATAAAACAAAGACAGGCTCGCAACGTCTCTTCTGTGGGAGAGATGCTGCAGGGAAGAGAAAAGGGCATCCCCCACTAAGCTACTAAGTCTGGACAAAAAATAAAAATGAAAATCTCAGAAGACGAAAAGAAAAAAAACAAAAAGAGCCCAATGAAAAGCTGAAAGTCTACAACCTGTTAATCCTCATACTATCCCCTGTGGCGGCTGCAACTGACTCTTCCGTGTATAAATAAACCTTCGTAGGAATTGTCAATAAGCAAATTGTATACTCTTGCATACTGTATTTGAGCTCTGTTAACGACGACATATTCACAATTTACTACCTAGCTCTATTCACGTATAAAATAATGCTGAAGTAATTACTAGGGATAGGCACCACCATATTATTTTCATTGTTTTGACTCTCGAGTGTATATCAGTTAATATCGTAAGTGGTCATATATAGTGATGTGGTTCTCGGTTGATTCACCGTGTCAAACTGTGTCGAATATATACTCGAGAGGCAAAAAATGATTAGAATATTCTGCTGTCATAGCCACAGTAATTAATGTAAAGCTACACATAAAATATTACCTATTCTCATAACATTTTTAAATCAATGCATTAAATAATCTACTTCTCCAGTCTAAGAAAAGACTAACCCGTTGAATAACCGACTTTCCATAATTAGAGACTGTTTTAAACGTGTAAATGTTCTTACTTATCCTCCGACAGGTGAGAAAACCGTTTGTCGGTATCATATATATGCTTCTAAATGTAGACTTTCAACTATTGCTATTTCACCGAACGAGAAACGCGCAAGAAAATTTCTAGCAAGGTTTCGCAGAATAAAGCCCACAGGTATTGTGATTCATTAACACCTGTGTTACTTAGACGACGTATAATTTTCTAGTTAGAGATGAAATTGGAAAGAATAGCTGCACCCCAAGGGACGAAGGTGATTGTTTTTCTTGTTATGGTCTCGGCTGTTTATGGAGATGCACTTTTGTTTACGATTCAGTTTTTTCTACGTTTACCTAATTTTACATCGTTCGAAATCTGCACTCGAATAAATGATTTGCATGTTGTACTCTAGGACGTCATTACCTCGTAACTAATGAACAATATCCTTTACGGGCATTATATATATATATATATATATATATATATATATATATATATATATATATATATAAACAGCGAATCTTCTTAGTTTCGAATACCTCAAAACATCGTTAATTCATTACTCGCGCAGCAGCAGCCGTACAACGCAATGGTGAGGAGCCTTGACCGTCATTTGGGCGGCCGGGTTTTGATCCTGACTTGAGACAGTTGCCTGTCTAGCCGCACCGATGAGCTATGAATCAGCGAAACAGTACTGTATGTGGATGACTATATATATATATATATATATATATATATATACATACATATATATATATATATATATATATATATATATATATATATATATTAATTTTCGAACGAATAATTATTGGGATTGGAATAAGTAACCGGAAGAACATTTCGGGGTATCAAAATCGGTATCGGAAATATGTGTTCATTTCAGGATGTCAAAAATGATTCTATTTTATTTTGTTTTTATTTGATTTCGTTTTAAAGAAAATCTTTGCCTGCTGGTAGTTATAATAAAATGATAAATATTTATTGATTTTAAAAACTACCAGTAAAAGTGAAATCTTAGATCACCTTCCACACTCACAAGCGTATTATTACATTTGAAAAAATTTATGATAATTTAACTTATGAAAAAAAAATATATATATATATAGAGAGAGAGAGAGAGAGAGACAGATAGACAGACAGACAGACAGACAGAGTCAGAGACAGAAAGAGAGGCAGACATTGAGAAATTTAAATTATAATAATGTTTATGGTTAATAACAACTTTATACTTAACTATTTAGAAATGTATCAAGAATCAAAATCGGTAATTATATCAGAGTCGGGAAAAGTATTGGAATTGACCATCACCAACATATGTGTGAGTATTTGGGAAAATATGCTTTTGCGATTATCTTTTACTTTTTACGCTTTTTAAATATAGCCACAGAGAAAATATAAACATACATATACATATATACTACACGCAATGTTTTGAATATATTTTATGGAAACGTTTTTTCAATTATATTTTCACCTTTATATCAATCCTTTTATTTATGAAGTTCGATGTATGCTAAATATTACTGCAGAACATATGGAAATAGGTTAGAAAGCAGCTATTTTCTAAACACCAACATGTTTTACATCTTACCATTTATTTATTTCAACATGCCAAAACGTCCACTTTCCAGACAGCACCTGTTCCCTAGCACACGAACACTCATGCAAGCATTATGTCAATTTTTAATATTTTCCATACGTACTCGCCAGAAAAACTCGGGAACTTTCAACTTTCTGAAGAAATAAAAATAAATGCGAAAACTACTCTGAAGAAAACTTGCATCGTGCATTATGATATTTTGTGATCTCTCTCTCTCTCTCTCTCTCTCTCTCTCTCTCTCTCTATATATATATATATATATATATATATATATATATATGAGAAATCTAAGAAATATATAAGTATTCTTTAAACGGAAACATTTTGATAGAATAAAAAGTTCGACGTGCAAGTGGAGCTTACGTAGAAAATCAACTAGACCCCAATAATAGAAAAATATATACTGGTGGATATAAACTTACTTATTCATTTGAAACAAGGAAATACAGTACAGTGTCCAGGGGTTATGAGATCACTTTATGCCAGGATTTTCGAAGCCTAATCCTTCTCATCAGAAGATGAGGGTACTGTGTTTTAAAATAGGTTCTTGTATAGGACGCTGAGAGGATTTTTCGTGGATTATTATGGTGCTTTTAAGATTTTGTAGGATTGGTCGATAGACGTTTCGGGGACTCTTTAGGGTTTAGGAACTAGACTTTATGGGACTTTATTAACTAATTAACTAAATTATACATTCGAAATCCCCGGCATAAAGAACTTTTATAACACCTGCACAATGTATTGCATTTGCTTGTTTAAAATTGATAAATAAATTCGAATGCACTAATGTATATTTTTCTATCATCAGTATAATATATATATATATATTATACTGATACATTATATATATATATATATATATATATATATATATCATACATTTTATTTTTCTAGTCCATAAATCCCAAAACGCCATCATAAAAAAAGTCTCAATAAAAAACACACGATTAAACCCGGATCTCCAACTTCTAACGTAAACCACCACTACCAGGTCTCCTTCTCGAACATCAGGAGTCTACGTTCTAACCTTCCAGAGGTTGAAACCCAATTACAAGAGACTAAACCAGACATATTATTTCTAAGTGAAACTGGCATTTCCCTAGATGAGTTCGTAATTATAGGATACTCTAATTTACCTTCCAAATCTGACCCTCAAGATCGCTATGGGCATGGAATATTGCCCATATAAAAGATGGCTTTCCATGTGGTAGGGACATCTCCAGAGAAGGTCTTAACTTACCCTGTTTGTGCTTCCGGGTTGCACTAGCTCAAACTACTGCATTTCTATTTGCTCTCTATCGCCCCCACAAAATCGGAGTTACTATCTTTAAAAGCATATCTGGGAAAATTGACCACGCCCTATCTGCTTATCCTTCAGCTAATATTCATGTATGTTGAGACTTCAATGTTCACAATGTGGAATGGTTAACTCACTCAAACAAGACCGATGATGAGGGGAGGTTCTGTCCTGATTTCTCCATTGCTTATGACCTCACTCAGATTGTTCACGAACCCACCCGTGTTCCCGATACTGACGGCCAGTATGTAAGTCTCCAAGACCTCTTTCTCAAAACTTGCCCTGAACTGTGTTCAGCTTCTGTTTTGTCTCCACTTTGATCTTCCGACCACTCAGTTGTATCAGTTAAGATAAAAATGAAATGTAATAAGTCCCCAGATGTACCTCTCCATCGTAAAGTATATCGATACTCTATGGCTGACTGGAATAGATTCAACACATTTATATTAGATCTACTTCTGCGTACCATGTTTAAAAAGGATTTGTCCTCTATAGTATCAGACCTGACAGAATGGTAAATTGTAGGTATAGACCGATCTATACACCCGAAAAAATTCCAGCAAAAACCTAGCAGCCAGCCGTGGTTCTCCCCGGAATGTGCTGCTGCTATTGCGCATAGAAATCACTTTTTCCATAGCTTCCAACGTAATAGATGTACTGAGGCTAAAGCCGCTTTCAGCACTGCCAGCAACCACTGTAAAAAAAGTAATAAAGAACGCAAGAGAGTTGTATTCTCAGTCCGTCAAGTCCAAAGTAGCTGAGCAGCGGCTTGGTTCCCACCATTTTTGGCAAATAGCAAACAGAATCCTGAACAGAAGCGTGTGCTCTATCCCAACTCTCATAAAGGGACCTGAGGTAATCTCGTCAGCATCAGAAAAAGCCAAACTTTTGCCAAGAACTTTGCAGCTAATTCTACGCTTTGCGACCAAGGCTGCCAAACTCAAGTATTTCCTCCTGTATCAGAAAACATACTATGTGATATGCAAATATCTGTACGTGATGTTGCCAAGCTATCAAAAACCTTGATTCCAGTAAAGCAAGTGGCCCTGACGGTATTCCAATTATAGTACTAAAAAAGACTTCAGCCAGAATATGCGCCCATCCTTACAAAACTGTTTAAACATGGTCTTAAGGAGAATTGCTTCCCGTCATCTTGGAAAATCTCATCAGTATGCCCTGTATTTAAGAATTCAGGAGATCGCTCATCTCCCTCACAGTACAGGCCAATAAGTCTCCTGTGCATTATGAGTAAGTTGCTGGAATCTGTGTTAAATAGAGAAGTAATCAACCATCTTAGGAAAAAACACCTTCTTATTGACACGCAATATGGTTTCCGTTCTGCTAGATCTACAGCAGATGTGCTTACAGTTATATCTCATCGGATTAGCGAATCTTTCTAGGGCAATTGCTCTTGACATATCTAAGAAGTATGGCCTAAAGGTTTACTTCACAAGATCTCCAGCTACGGTATAGCTGGAAATGTCTTCTCAATTATTAAATCATTTCTCTCTGATAGGTTCATAAGAGTAGTGGTTGATGGGCAGAAGCTCTTAGTATTAATGATGGAGTCCCTCATACTGGACCCAACTCTCTTCTTAATCTATATTAATGATCTTCCAAATCACATCCTTAAATTATTCGTAGACATCTATTCTGATGACACTACTATCTATGGTAGCACATCTAAGTACGTTAACGACCAAGTTCTCTCTGATTCTCTCTCCTCTGATCTTGAGCAAATGGTACAATAGGGAAAGAGGGGGCTTGTTACTTTTAATGCATCTAAAACCAAGCTTTTATCTTTACATCATCAACGCTCTGATCCCATCTGGCATCAACTGAAATGAATGGCTCTCGTCCTGGAGATGCCTCATGTTTAAACAAGTTTCTGGGCTTGACCTTTACTCCTAATCTTAAATGGGACACATATATTAAATCCGTTGCCAAGGCCGCTGGAAAAATGGGGGGCCCTTCTATCGATCCAGTAGATATCTCACTGCTTATGCAATTCTCTATCTATATGAGAGCCAGGTACGTCCAAGGATGGAATACTGTTGCCACATCTGGACAGGAGCTGCTAGAAATGACTTGTCCTGCCTTGATAGAGTTCAAAATAGTCTTCGTAGCCTTGTGGGGGATGCCCTTTTCTCTTCCCTTCAACCTTTTTCTCAAAGATGAGATGTTGCGAGTTTGTCTCTGCTTTATCATTATTTTCATGGCAGGTGCTCGGCTGAGCTCCATTCTATTGCCCCCTCGCCAAACTTTCACAAGAAACACCCATCTAGCAGAAAACACTATCACTAGTTTCCCCCACTCTTTATCTGTGCCTAAAGCTAAGCGTAGATTCCACGAGAAAAGCATCTTTCTTAGAACTGTACGCCTATGGAATTGTCTTCCGTTTTTCTGCTTTCCGGCTGACTACAATATGGTTGTCTTCAAGTCTAATGTAAACAAGTTTTTGATGAGCCGTTCCATATAAGTTAACAAATTTACCGAATTTCCATTACTAATGATTACTATATTGACCAATTTCTACTGTACACTCTTTAACCCTTATGCTCGAGTGGTCTCTTGGCCTTTATAAGTGGTGATGCATATGTAAAAATATTATACATTATGTATATTATACATTATATATATTAAATAAAATATAAATTTAAAATTGGACAACCTCATAACTCTCGCCCCTTCCTTAGTAATTTAGTCCTCACATACCATGATCATGAGCGATGTTTCTACGAAAGACGAAAAATCTGTTTTCTGGGCCAGGAACTATCCAGTTAATAATTTATATTGGATAGTCTTCGGATCTTTTTTAGCTTCTTTGATCAAGTGGCTTCATATCTAGTCTGAAGCGATTTCCATATATAGTAATGGGTTTACATTAAGCTGTTTTTCTTGAGACAAACATTCAAGACATAAATCAGCTTCAAAGCTTTTTTATTCTCATGTATGTATATTTTTAAATTCATATGAATTATTTCTTTAAATTAAATGAAAAAGTAAGAAACACACACATACATATATATATATATATGAGCAAATAGTTAATAAAACATGTTAAAACACTTTGAAAAAGAGTAAAAACATATTTAATCTGAAAAGGAAACACTTAATTAATTTATTTTATATATATATATATATATATATATATATATATATATATATATATATATATATATATAAACTTGCTGCTATGGTTTCACATACTTGATTCTAAGTATTTATCATATGTTTGGAAACTGGATACGATTACTTCAGTATCAAATAATCCTTATATACTGAAATTTTCCTTAGGTATGACAACCAAAGAGGTTAGATATAACATATGAGAAATATTTGGAAACCTTCAAGGCCAGAGGTTTTAGGGGAAATGTCAGATATTTTGGAATTCATATGCAAAACCTGGAAAAGAAATAACAACTATTGAAACATTTTATGGCTTTAAAAAGAATAAATTGGAATACGCCCTACTAAAGCCTGATTATAACAGCTTGTGAATTTCAAAAATGCAATTTTGACGTAAGCACATTTAAGAAGAAGGATATGCAATAAAATTCTGTTAAAAACGTGGAGAAAATGCCACATAATTATATGAAATTCTCGAGACTGCTTTTGAACTATTTGATATTAATGAATCGTCAATTTTGAGTAGCATATGTGATTCAGGGAAGGCAGCGAATCTCTGAATGTTGGTGACAGGTGTGGAAAGAGTAAGCAAGTCGGAAAAATAAAGTTGATTAGTCAAATAAAGAATTTCATGGATAAGAACCGCCCTGGCTCTATAGAAACACCAAGTGCACAGTTTGATATCAGTGTGGGAACTGATCACAAAAATATTCGCAAGAAACTGAAAATGGGGAAGAGTTGCGCGATTTGTTTCAAGAGTGCTCAGAGAATACTAAAAAGATGTTGTCATGACAGCACGGAGATGGTCGAACTGATCAATTCAGATCGCACAGTTCTTTATGCGCTGGTGACCTGCGAGGAAAGCTGGATCTAATAATATAAACCAAAGAACATGAGACAGCGTTCACAATGGAAGCCTGCTAACTCTCCCACACCCAAGAAGACCAATCAGAGCTAATCCACCCAGAAACTTCTGAGTATCCCCCTTTTTTTACAGCACGAGCATGACCTAAGACATCTGGACATACTGTTATGCTTTTAAGGGAGTTCAGAAAGAAATTTAAAACAGTTCCTCGCCTTTATCATGGTCCAATCTGTGCATATTGTGACTTTTGATCATTCAGTAATAAATAACTCATCTCATGAGAGGTAATCGTTTTAGCAAAATACTGTGTATCGATGTATAGATCGAAAACCTAAGCTTGCATGAAAGACATAATAGAAGCCAAGATTAGAACAGGATATTACATTGTGTAGTTAAGTCCACTGAAAGGAAAATGGAGGAACAATCGTAAGATCCAATGCAACCAGGAAAGGTATAATCCAAATGGAAAGTTCTTAATGTTCAAATGTGTGCATAAGAAGTATTCCATAAGTATTTTGTATTCCTTGTTGAAAAATAAACTTGTAAAGTATTTAATTTACTTAATTTAATTCCAAATGTCCACACACATATATATAAATACACACGTATACATAATTACATATATATATATATATATATATATATATATATATATATATATATATATATACAGAAGCATGTGCGCATACACATATATACACACACATATATGCAAATCAATCTCGTCACAAAATAATGACGAAATCCATCTAACCAGAGGTGATTGGATTAACATATAGAAACCAACAGCGTTACAATCATTATTTCTCTTTTTCTCTCTTTCTCTCTCTCATTCTATCTCTCTCCCTCTCTCTCTCTCTCTCTATATATATAATATATATGTGTGTGTGTATATATATATACATATATATATATTTGTATATGTTTATATATATATATATATATATATATATATATATATATCACCTTTACTACGCATCTACAAATTGGTTAGCGATATTTCTGCCTTCGTGTTGATTAGCATATAGAAGTGGAAAAGCAGACACGCTTTGAATGAGACGAAATCTTTGTTCTCTATATTCTTTTATTTGCGCTTCAATGAGCAACTAATAAAAACAAACCCATGTATTTTTGTACATCACCTTTCATCAGATTAACGGCTACGCCAGTCTTTGATTCAATGTTCGACTATTGAAAAACATCAGCTTTAATTTTCTTGGAGAGCCCAACCTCATCAACCCCATGTTTTTGTATTTTGTTTGGCTGCATTCAAGATCAGTGTACACATCTATACCCATGGATCGCTTCGTTGCGATTGAATTTGCAAATTTATTTTCATCACTACATGCTCAGATTATGCACAAGCATCTAAAGAACAAATCTATTTATCTTAGATGCGTTGTAGGTCTCTGTGATTTTTATTGCGGTCAGTTTTAAACAATTTTCTTGGGTCTGTTATACCTTTGTTACATATGAGTGTTGCATATTGACCTGGGCAACGCCGGAACTATCGCTGGTTGTGCACACACGCATGCATTGTTGAAAATACCAGATCCCCCCTCCCATCAAGAGAAAAGGACATACCCCACTTAACCACGAAGTCTTCTATGTTAGAAATATCATTTCATTGCGTACTGCTCTGATTAAACGGAAATATATCACAGACGCGTATAAGGATATTGGAGATAAAACGTAATAACAACATATAATGTGGCACTTCATTAACAAGATTATTTAGATAAATACTTTTACACTTAAAAAAAAAAGCGCTAAAATAATGTCGTGGGGTCTCCATTCACGTTTAATGTTCACAGAATGCCCAGCAGCAATATATTACACGTGAAAGATGGCGTTGTGGAATGCCCACAGGTACCACAAGTTTTAATTTATAATTCTTCTAACACCCGAATACTCAATAGCGTTTCCATTCGTCTGTAACGCATACATTTTTGATAATATTTGCACCAACTTGTTTACCTTAAGTTTGTAGTGTTTTTTTTCTGTCGACGCACTTAAGTAGAAAAATAAAATTTCCACACTTGATAGAGTGAAAAAAGAGTTTTAAACTAATAGGTACCTCACTATTTACGAAGCTCTAACCCCTGCCTCATCCCCACCATGTCCTATCTTCGTACTTGTTTTACAAATATTTCCACAAAATATACCGCACGTCCTTCTCTTCGACATAAACACTATAGACCAACCTAACTTGCAATAAAATTGGACTCCTTCGCCGTAGAATTGTTATCTATAATATAAATCTCACCTACCTGTTTAAATGTATGTATGTATGTACGTGTGAGTTTATGTGTATGTATGTATGTGTGTGTGTTGGGGTGAAGAGGGATCCCGTAAGCCGTGATGAAGGCAACCTTTCTAGGAGAAGCAAATCTCTGATTTAAAAAACCATAAAGCGGGAGACCAGTACCCGCATTAAGCTGATCTGCAGTTTAACTTGTTGCTGGCTATCTTGCCGTTGCTTGTTGCTGGATCTCAACATTTTGAACCGAGAGAGAGAGAGAGAGAGAGAGAGAGAGAGAGAGAGAGAGAGAGAGAGAGAGAGAGAGAGAAAGACTTGGCTGTCGTACAAAGCTAAGACTCTGTAACATCATCTGTGTATAGATTCTCCCTCAGGCATTTTTCTATTAAAATTGTCCTGTGGCGATGGAAGTCATTTTTGGGCATTTGGACTAAGTTTCTGAGGGAGTGGCACTCATCTGACAAGACGTTGCAATCATCATATATGCATGTATGCATGTTTTTATGTCTGGCTCAAACTTTCGGCAGATGCGGCGGATTTTCACGAGGTCAGTATCGTTTTGAAGCTCGACCCATCGGCCGATTGATTCCTTCACTCTCAACTGGACACTTTTCTACAAGCAAAGTTCGTGTTTTAGCTTATATTTTCGAAAGTCATCCCCTTTTTTCGATTGACTTCGCTACTTCCGGTTTGGCGATGGGCGCAACGGCAAAGACGTCATATTATTTTCACGTTTTTTCATCCTTCGCGGTACGGGTTCGAGCCTGCCTTCCTACTACCACCTTTTATTTTTGCTCAACACACACCTCCAAATACCCGAGCAATGTCGGGCACCCAAGCTAGTGTTCTTAAATTCGACACGTTCGCTTGCATCTCAATAATAACATTTCAGTTTGTCTATCTGATTTTAGATAGCATTTTAATCAGTTCTACACGCTTAAATGTAACGTATCATATTTGTTGATTTGTCAGACTCCTATTTGAAATAACATCTGTTCGCCTGCCACACATGAAGTAATATTAATATTTTCTGTGCTGAACGTGCATATTAAATACACGCATTATAGGAAAATGCACTCCCGGTTTTTAATCACAAATTCTTTGAGAATTCTGTGAATACTTTCGAGTGTTTTATTTTTCAGGTGTTTTATTCTTTATAAGTAGACGTCTAAGAAAATGGCGACCGGTGTATATTGACGTTTTGTTTTGTTTTAAAAAATAACTCAAGTTGATGAATGATACAAAGTTTCCTGTTTAAAAAGTTTCGCGGTCCACTGATCAATTCCAGAATTAATTGAGCGGAAGAAAAAAACCTCAAAACATAGTGTGTGACCTATTTCAACAGAGTTGACTTTGCTTTGTTCAGAGTTTTACTGTATAAATCCCAAGATGCAGACAAATAGATTACTCCAAATATTATTTTGTCGGACTGCCTACTTCTGGAAATTCCTTTCCTAGTCGATATTTCCACAAGTGTATGAGCATAAAAATTAAATATAATGTGAACATATATTGCTACATAAGTCACTACTTTTGATACGTCGCATAAATCTGCAACCAAATCACAGTAGCTTCTCAAACCTCACTTGAATTATGCCTTGTTTGTAGTGAAAAAAAAATGTAATAAAAAGATTTCTTTGTGAATTCTCTTAATATTTAAGCTGTTTTAGTCTTGAATTCTTTATAAGTTTTCGTCTAACGAAATGGCGACCCGTGGTTAATCACGTTTGATATTGTTTTAAAAATAACCAAAGTTGATTAATAATACAGAGTTATTTGTTTGAAAGGTTTCCCCCGATCATTGATCAGTCGTAGAGATAATTGAACAGAAGAAATATCTCAAGATCTAAATTTTGATCAACTTGAATGGAATTGACTTTGATTTGTTCAGAGTTTTTTTTTGCAACAGAGCAATGCTCAACTAAGAATTTTTTTTCCCATAATCTTTAACCCTCAGATTAGTTAAAAATAAAAACAGTCGTCATGAGGCAAGATTAAGGGAATTGAAACTTTCATCCTTCACCAAACTCTAACGTTCAAATTTATAGAGTTAAAATTCACAAAAAAGTGAATTGGAATAAGTTTCCAGAATTTTTTTCGTATAATTTTATTTATAGTACACACATAAAACTTTAGTACTCTTCAAAGTAATCTCCTCCGGCTGCAATGCACTTGTTGTACCGTTCCAACAACTTATGGAAGGCCCCATGGGTGTCCTCCTATATAAGCGTGTCAGTGACCTCTTTCACAGCCTCTATATCCTAAATTGTCTCATAACGACAATCTATCAGGGTTTCCTTGAGCTAAAGGAATAACCTTAAGTCACAATGCGCAAGGTCTGGACTATAGGCAGCGTGAGGGACTGTCTTGATGTCCATCTTGGTTAAATAGTCTGTGATAAAGATGGAGAACGCTTTAAACAAATCTTCCGCATCTTCAGTTCCTCGCGAATAATTGCGTGTAAATTTCACACACTGGCATTTAACTGTTTACTTATTGTCTCTATAGACACACGACAATACTTATCTACGAAATTCTATATTTAGTCCAACTATGGTATTCTTACTTCTTTTTTTCTTTCCACTCCTCTCATCATCTTTCACACTCCTTACATGCCTCTCCCATGCCACTCAGTGATGCTCTAATCATGCAAAATGGTCACAAAATCTTTAGTAGGATGTATTCCAACTCCTACTGTAGCTGTTCGTTTGAACTTGAAATCATTAAACTTAGTCAGTCATCTCATAACATACTGAAGAGTCTATGACAATTATTAATGTCTGCACAAAAAATCTGGAAACTTATTTAACGCACCTCCTAGTAGATACTGTATACTCCCCCAGAACACTCCTGAAACTTGCTACTATCATAAAAAAAAACATTATTCTCCAGTGCATGAAATATTGAACATGCTGAGATGGAATCTAGACAATTGTAGTCTCCCAACTTTTCGTGAACTTCATTTCTATTAATCATTATCAGAAAGGAAACGATTATACCTAGTTCGTTTAATCATATCATAGCAAAAGTAAAAAAAAAAAATGAAAAAACATTCAGACACATCGGCATAGTAGTTTCGGAGGAAACTTCTAGAGTATATGTGCTATTGTAGTGACTAATCCTTATTAATTAGGATTAATCACTAATTATGTTTCAAGCAGATACCATAATACTTAATTCGCTGCACCTTATTATAACAATGTAAATACAAAATCTCTTCAAGGTCAGTTAGTAGTTTCCGAAAAGAAGTTGAACTGACAAACAGACATCCTACAATAAATGTAATATAGATATGTAAAGATTAATTCATGGAAGCCTTCACCTAATCTAAACAAATAAATGCTAAAGTTCGTCCTATGTCCAGCAGTAGTGTTAAAGTGTATGCGCTTTACTTCAAATTAATTCATTTTTACCCACGTGCAAGCGACTCTATAAGTCACTCCGCCGGTCGGTCGGTCTGTCGGTCTGTCCGTAACACTTTTGTGCTTGGCCTTTTTGGTTAAGATCAAAGGTCTGTTGTTAATAGATGCTGTTCTTAGCTTTTTAAGCTTTTCTTGGCTTTTTGACCGAGATCAAAGACCATATATTAGGCAACCCCGCATATAAGACCTTGGTCAATGTAGGGGCAACCCTTCATACCAATTGTCACTATCCAGCTCCCCTACTCCCTGGTGAGCTGGTCCCCATTTCCCCTTCACTCCTCACATTAAAAATCGGCCTTGTGCCTAATTTGCTCGGTGGGGGAGCAAATAAATACACCTTTTGGCCAAGATCAAAGTGTAGTATCTGTTCTTACTACATGCTGTAAGAAAATGTTGAAATAGAATGTTAATTCAAAATGGAATTTAGAATTGCCATTGTTTACTTCACACAAACTAGTTAGATATCTGTTATAGAGAAAGGAATGTAATGATGAATTTTGCATATGTTTATTAAAATAAGGAATAAAAAAAAACGAACAATGGAAAATGTTATTTGTAAAGTGGGTTACGAAAATTAGGTTGGAGAAAGCATGTCAGACCACGAGTCTTACAGGCACGTGTTGGTCATGCAAGGACGCCAGGAGTTTTGAATTTAGTAGATAAGTCGGACAGAGGCAGTCAGAGAGTCAGTCGGGGAGAAAAGAGAAGGGTCAGAGACAGAGCTCACATGGGACCTTGGAAGCAGAGGTTAGAAGAAGAATCATGTAAGACTTGACTTCCTGGATGCAAAGCCATTGATCGGTGATATGGAATAATAAACGAACATCTTCATCGTTTTGTATCTGCGTCTTCATGTTATATATTCAACAGAAAGGTATTGTGAATTTATATTATAAGAACTTTGTGAAAATCGTCATCTCAAAAATACGCAAAGAAATATGTGTCAATGTTATAGAAACACTCCCATTGTCATAATTGTCAAAAGTATAAATGTCAAACGCACTACCGGTCTATCTATCTATATATCATAAATCTCCTCTCCTTGAATTACATGCTCGGCTCTCCTGCATTAATATGTATCCTGTCTCTTATATATATATATATATATATATATATATATATATATATATATATATATATATATAGAGAGAGAGAGAGAGAGAGAGAGAGAGAGAGAGAGATCCGTCTCTCTCTTTATATATACGCAATATATCTGCATGCAACAACAGGAACACTATAAGACTGTCTCTATCTCTCACTAAGATTCTTCATAATACAAACAGTCAACAACAAAGATATAATATACGTCATCCCTTCTTTAATAAACCCAATATGCAACGTATATATATATATATATATATATATATATATATATATATATATGTATATATATAAGTAAAATTTAATGACAAAGATATAAAAAACTATGCCTTTCACTTTTTTTCAAATAAAATATCAAAGTTTAGATTTTTTTTAAATTTTAGAGTGTTTAAACTCTTAAAAAAATTAATACAGTTTTAAAAAAAACCTGACAGAAGATATAATATATCATAGAATATGATAAAATACGGCAAATAAAGTATGGAAAAAATAATGCGAGAGTAAAAGAAAATATAAAGAAAAGATAAGAAACTTTAGGTGTAAAACAACAAAATTCGTGAAATACGTGAACTAAAATCGGAAATACGTGAACTTCCTTTAAACAACTTATTACCCTTATTCTTCTACAAAATATATTTTATCTCTCCCTCCTTTTTTAATAAACAATAAATCTATTCAAATCACCAAACCATTACAAGCCTCCATGTGACTTTATGAGTCGATCTGTCAGGCTTAACACAATTGAACCCTACTCTACCGAAACAAACGAGGTTTTTATCTCTATAGATGGATGCACAACCCTAAAACCGACACACATATTAGCACTTCTCCTATTCCTTCACTGAGACCAATTCCATCTCATATAGATTCCTTTTATAGAACAGAGGAAAGAAATCCTGCATTTTTAGCTAAACTTGTAAAAAAATCTTAAATCTAATAACATTCTATTCTCTTTTAAATAGGCTGTTTTGAAAACGTCTAATTCTTAGATTCATGACTCGAAAAGCTGCCAACTCTGCTTCTCAGCAACAGCTCTAATAATATTTGTTTCCAAAGATACGAATTCTTTCAATTTCAACAAAAAAATTATATATTGTTGCCGTTATAAACATTTTAAATATGCCCAAATTTTAGCCCTAGATGAAAACTCATTCCTATTTATTGCAATAATTTTATTTTTATCATCTTATTAGTCCTTATAATTTCTTAATTTTAATTTTTTTTTGTTATCTTTCCATTTTTAATGCTTATTAGCGACTTTTCATTCTGGTTGGATTGGTGTAGACAACTTGGAGCTCGTTCATTTTTCATTGATATATCTAAATTGATTCTAAACTCTATTTTATTTGTAGTATTTTCTATAATTTTAAATTGGAGAGTTTCTGTTTCCTTAAGATTATAGAAAGGATTTCAGATATATATTATTGCTTTTATATCAGCTTTGTACGCGATCATTTTGGACTAAGACTGCATATTTTTAAAATTCCTTATGAAAATACATTTATGCATAAAGATTACTGACACAAGATATCCTCCTGAGAATTTCTTTCTTTAAGAATGCTGAATCGGATAACTTCTTTTGGTTACTTCATCGGAGCCTCTTCAGACTATTTACAAACTAAAAAAAAACTACTTTCTGTATTATTATACCTACAATTCTGCTGGATATTAACTTTTGTGTCATTTTATTCTTTTTACCTATTTACCGCCGGATTTTCCTCCAAGAATTCGAGTTGTTTTAAACATTAACTTCATTTTTATTTTTCCATACTCTTCCCTTATTCTTCCACATATAATTTTTCGTATTTAATTTATATTTTATAATATACTAGCATAGACACCCGGCATTGCCCGGGTGCAAATGAAGTTTTAATTTGGACGGGGCTGCAATTTTAAGGATATTGAGTAACCCCCTTCCCCAGGAAAGAACGGAAGAAGTTTCGGTATCTTCTGCGCTAGACCCCTACTTATAAAAACGATAAATAAATCAAAACAACTTTTTTAATCAAAACAACAGCGACCGCAAAAAAATATCCGCATTAGGCAGGCTCGTACCTCAAACGCGAAAGAGGAAAATAAGGGAAAAAGCTTACGCGCTTGGTGTCATGGACACGATGACTTATGACGTGATGACCTTTTAAACATACACTGAGTTTGCTACGCCTACATGACTTGCAAAAATCTCAACTTAAAAAAGGACGCCTCCTTGCAAGAAATGGTCCACTTAATCACTACAGGATTAATCTTTTTTTCTAATTTTCATATATAAGGGATAGGTGTTTCAGATGATACCAGTTTAATGCGGCTGATGAAGGTTTTAGCGAGACATACAAACATACATACATGCACACACACAAACTGACAGGTGAAATTTATGCAATAGATTACGTTTTGCCTCATTAGTTTTAAAAAATAAATTTGCTTTAAAACTTTTTAAAAAGTTGTTTAAATTCTCTAAAATTTAAAATAAAAATCCAAGATTTTAAGTTTTATAAAACGTCTTTAAAATTCTTGGACAGATTTGAAAAAAAATATTTCGTGCATTTCTCTTACCTGTGTCTCATCAGATTATTACAATTTCTAATCTGAATACTTTTAAAGTGGGTGTTGTCTGTTTACTCGCATATTTCTATAATGCCGACTTTTCTGCTCTTCTGACGAAAAGCAATTAGCTTCGAAATGCCATGGCATCAGGATATTTCTCCCCATTCTTTAAGTCTTATTTATTTGATAATGTAAAAAAATCCTGTGTAATTTTTCTCTTTATCTCTTAAAATTATTACACCCCCACGCACACACACACACACACACACACACACACACACACACACACACACACACACACACACACACATATATATATATAATTAGTTGAAAAACAAGCATGTTATTAGATATTTTCATCGAAGTGTTTGTACCGTAGTCATTTGATGATGAATATATATATATATATATATATATATATATATATATATATATATATGTGCATAGTAAGTTATAAAATGTATATGGCGATTAAGCTACACTGGATATTCCGCGTTTAATCCACTCTAGGACTCTTCAGGCTCATGCGTTAATTCTGTGGTTGTTTTTCGTTTTTATATAAGGTGTGGATGAAACGCGGCTTTTGAGCGAATTTTGCGGTTGTTTGTCGTTTTTATATCTTATGCAAAAACCACAAACAACCACAGAATTCGCGCATAAGCCTGAAGAGTCCTAGAGTGGATGAAACGCGGAATATTCAGTGTAGCTTAATCGCCATATACATTTTATAACTTACTAACTAGCTCTATCTACGTATTGAGAACTTTTGAAGTAAATACTTAAAGTTTACGCATAAATCTATACTTTCGTATATTAATTTTATGTGAGTAAATTAAGTATTTATATATATATATATATATATATATATATATGTATATATATTAAACCTTACTTTTTATGTTAGACGTTTAAAGTCGTATTGTACTTCGTTCAATTGAAAGTTATAAACAAGTATATATGCACACACCCAGACTGAATGCACGTGTTATTTTCGTTTGCCCCCTTCTCTTAAAGTTACAAATACAGATATACTGCATGGACTTCTCCTGACAGATGAATAGTTTTGTTCAGCAATCCCACGTGGCATCACTGCAATACGAAAGTTTATTTCCCGCTGTACCTTTTACGCGCGAGAGGTTTGACAAAATATTCTTTACTAGCGACGCTCATCAATATATAATGTTATATGATTACGAATTTTGGTGCTATCCTACCGGTCTGCCAAGATATTCCGACCGGCGCATCGGGAAATGTCAGCATTTTGGCTCAACAACGAGTTTCCTTAATTTACTAAAAGCCTTCTTTAATATTAATTTCTATTTATATGACTAATATATATCTATCAAATTTCATGCCATTCTGAAATATTTGAATATTTAAATGGGAAGTTCTACACAAAACATGGCCTCTAAAACTCTTTAAAATATAATAATAAACCACTTTGGGAATATTTAATAATCTAATAAATATTTTTTAAATCGAAAGTAATTTTAACGAATTACTTTTATTCCTTCATATATCAGATTAACAAGAAAGTTTTTGCGGTTTTAAAGGAAATTTTAATGGAGTTACTTTTTAATATATCCGTGAGGTTGTTTAAATGAGTTAAATGATCTAATCTATAGCATTGTTTGAAGATTGGCAGCTTATTTTCTTTTTTATATTGGGTACGATTTTGTCTAGGATATTTTTACTTCATTTGCCCAGGGCTGATTTGGAAGGGCAACTTATTCTGATAGATGGGTCACTTCAAAATTTAGGATTATGGTATGTAAAAGAAAATCTTGTGGTGGCTGCGATTAGAATTTCTGTGCGTTTTTTAAATTCAGGCTAGTTAGCAGACCTTATGCTTTGTCATTGATGCTACTTACTTAGTTAATAGGTATTATTTTATATGATTTATTTAGTTCAATAGTTTTTTTTGTTGTTATTAGTTTTATTTTGTTTAGGTGTATGCTTCATGTAATATCTCCATTATTTATTCACCGATTGCCCTTATTTAACAGGACATGGCAGAATCAACAAACGTGAGTCCACCAAGACCGCAGTGGGAGCTGGGACAAAGAATACACTGTGTTAAATTTTACTACAAGACAGCTCGTTTAAGAAAACCCAGGACAGTTTCATGCGTCAGTTCGAATGTGAAAAGGCTCTATCCAAAAACAGAATTCAGAACTGAGTGAACCACTTAGAGAAGTATGAGACCGTGGGTGATCTCAACGCTGCCAGAAAGAACCGTCCAAGCCACTCGGGACGTCCCAAGAAGCGAACAGCCGAGCTGGTCGAAAGAGTGAGAGAGTCTCTCCAGCAGAGTCCGAAACGCTCTGTGCGTAAACGAAGTCAGTCCCTCGGTATGCCCCGTGAGACTTGTAGAAAAGTGCTGGTGAACGATATCAGGGCTTATCCATACAGAATACAGACGCTGCAGACCATTACAGCCTCAGGCAAGAAGCAGAGGAGGGCTATGGCAGTCAAGATGCTCGAGAAGATCGAGGAGACATCAAGTTTCCTTAAACTCCTTTGGACCTCAGATGAAGCCCACTTCCATCTTGATGGAAAGGCGAACTCCAAGACAAATGTCTTCTGGGGGTCCTCCAAACCAAATAAAGTAGCCACCAAACCCCTGCACTCTCCTAAGTGAACGGTGTGGGCTGCAATCTCGGCACCTACTCCACTATCTGTTTATCGTCTAGCTTGCTCAATTAGAACATTCGTACTATACATCCCATATAATTTAACCCATCACATTTATCCTCCTACTACTACTTCTAATCTAATATATAAACATTACTATGTTTGTGTTCGTGTCTCTCTCTATCCGTATTTCAAATTGTATCTCCTCCTAGACTGATGATCGTTGGACGGTGTGCAATAGTTCAAAAGATGGTATTTTGGGTGCAGAATTTTATTTTATCGATACAAATGATTGCTAAGGGCTTCAAAAAAGGGTTCAGATTGAAAACAATAACACCTTGACGAGCGTAGTACAATGGCGTCATTGTGTGCATGCGTACATAAAGTAAAAGGGAAATATACGTATTAAGATATTTCACAACGTTATTGAAGCTGCTGTCCCTTCTTTTTTACATTCGGATAGTCTTGATTTTTAAATGTTATGTAACAAATACAGAAGAATTTTTTTGATTTACGTAACGAAAATGTCAAAATATATATGATATGTCAGCTTATTTGTTACATTACATTTGTTTTATATGATTATATATTTGTATGTATTGGATCCACTCCTAAAGTAATTAACCGATCATTATGAATTTTAATTATGTTTATATATTTTTATGTATTGGAATCACTCATAAACTAATTAACCGATCATTATGAATTTTAATTATGTGTATATGCTTATATATTTCTATGTATTGGATTATCTCCTAAACTAATTAATCGATCATTGTGAAATTTTATTATGTGTATATGTTTATATATCTATGTATTGGATTCACTCATAAACTAATTAACCGATCATTATGAATGATTAGTATGCGTATATACTTATATATCTGTATGTATGGGATTAACTCCTATACTAATTAACTGATCATTATAAATTCAATGGATTATATGTGTTTGTATAATTGTATAATCATATTCTAAAAATCACATACAATGATCAGTTTTTAATGTATTTAAGTGTACAAGAAATTCTATCAAAGTAATAAGGTACTTGTGTAGTATAGTACTCATGAAAAAAACAAAGAAAATCTTACCTGTGACATACATGAAAGTTATCAAAACCGAAAATCACGTTTCATATTGGAGTAGATTACATATGAGAAATAAGATGCTTCTTCACTATAGCATAACAAAACAAACAAATTCTTGCCCCTGGCGTACAGAAAATGTAATACGACAGAAAATTACATAAACCTATCGAATTTCTCCATTTTCATATTAGGAAAAAGGTACTTGTACAGTATTTTACCGGAGAAATAAGGTATTTGTACAGTATAGTAGCCATATAAAAAACAAAGGAAATCTTACCCGTGGCGCACATAAAAGTAGTTCAAACCGAAAATCATATAATATATTGTAGTATGACATTTATATAAGAAATAAGGTGAGTCTTTAATATAGCACTATATTATAAACACAACCTGCAACCTCTCTCCCACAGAAGAGACGTCGCGAGCCTATCCTTGTTTTATCGTTATTTTCATGGCAGGTCCTCGTCTGAACTCCAATCTCTGGTCCCCCCTCGCCAATCTTTCACGAAAAACACCCGTCTAGCTGAATCCACTGTGAAAAATTTCCCCCACTCTATATCTGTGCCTAAATCAAAACGCGGATTCCATGAACAAAGCTTCTTTCTTAGAACTGCACGCCTGTGGAACTCTGTTCCGTCTGCCTGCTTCCCTCCGGACTACAACTTGGATGTCTTCAAGTCCAATGTTTACAAATTCCTAATGAACCGCCCCCTTAATTAAACACTTCATCAAATCTCCACACTAACGTAATGTACTTGCAATAACCCTTATCCCTGAGTGGCTTCCGGGCCTTGATAAGTGGTGATCACTGTGTAAAAAAAACAAAAAAAAAACAAATAAACTCTCACCTCTGACACACGGAAAAATTCGTACAACAGAAAATTATGAGTATTTTCATCTATACATTAAAATAAGGAACTTGTACACTATCCTATCCAAGAAATAAGGTACTTTTTTTAGTATAGTAATCATATGAAAAACAAATAAAATCCTGCCTGTGACGTGAATAAAATTCATTAAAACCGAAAATCGCGTTATATAATCGAATAGAATGATTTTTTAATGAGGAATAAGGTGCTTCTTTACTATACCAATAGATGAAATAACAAACAAATTCTTACTCTAGAAGCACAGAAAATTTAGCACAACAGAAAAATATTTCATTTTTAAATTAGAACAAAATGGTACTACTACAGTATTCTACCCAGGAAATAAGGTACTTATACAGTGAAGTACCCATATGAAAAACAAAGTTCTTATCTGTAACGTACATATTATCCAAATCGAAAATAATGTAATATATTCGAGTAGTATAACACACACACACACACACACACACACACATATATATATATATATATATATATATAAAATCCGGTGTTTCTCTCACATGTTATCCACATACATTAAACCTACTATGACAGATATGCTTTACATAATACAAACTACACTCCTCCTCTATATCAGAAACAATTATAGGTCCTCAAACAGCCTCATATACCTATTTTATTACCTGACATCTTCTCTACTCCTCTAATCTTCTGATTAGAAGCATTAGGTTTCGAAATGGCATGGCATAAATAGTACTCACTAACCCAATACCCGTAATTGACGTATTACCTTATTTAATAAATGGATAAATCTATTATAAAAATCTATATAAAAAAAAAACACGAATAAACCTAGAACCCCATCCTCCAACGTAAACCCCTACTACAATGTCTCCTTCTCCAACATCAGGGGTCTACGTTCTAACCTTCCAGAGGTTGAAACCCAATTACAGGAGACGAAACCGGACTTACTCTTTCTAAGCGAAACTGGCATAGGGCCGACCACTTCCCTAGATGAGTTCATAATAAAAGGATACTCTAACTTAACATCTAAATCTGACCTCCAAGGTCGCCAGGGACATGGAATATGCGCCTACATTAAATATGGCTTCCCGTATGGTAGAGATATCTCCAGAGAAGACCCTAATTTACCTTATATGTGCTTCCGGGTTGCACTTGCTTACACCACCGCATTCATATTTGCCCTCTATCGCCCCCACAACAGCGGGTTTACTGTCCTTAAAAGTATATGTGAGAAAATTGACCTCATCCTGTCTGCTCATCCTTCGGCTACCATTCACATTTGCGGTGACTTCAATGTCCATAATGTAGAATGGCTGACCCACTCAAACAAGACAGATGATGAGGGGTGGTTCTGTCATGATTTTACCATTACCTATGATCTCACTCAGATTGTTCATGAACCTACCCGTGTGCCCGATACTACTGGTCAGTATGCAAGCCTTCTAGACCTTTTTCTCACAACTTCCCCTGAGCTATGTTCATGTTCCGTCCTATCTCCCCTGGGATCCTCCGATCACACAGTTGTATCAGTTAAGATAAAAATGAAATGTTATGTCTTCAGATATACCTCTCCACCGTACTGTATATCGATACTCTATGGCTGACTGGGATAGCTTCCGTACATTCATATCTGATCTACCTCTGCATTCCATGTTTAAAAAGGATGTATCCTCTATAGTATCAGACCTTACCGAATGGTTAATTATAGGCATAGACCGATTCATACCATCCAAAAAATTCCAACAAAGACCTAACAGCCAGCCATGGTTCTCCTCAGAATGTGCCGCTGCCATCGCGCACAGAAATCACTTTTTCCATAGCTACCAACGTAAAAGATGTAGTGAGACGAAAGCTGCTTTCAGGACTGCCAGCAACCACTGTAAAAGAGTAATAAAAAATGCAAGATAGCTATGGGCTCAGTCCGTCAAATCAAAAGTAGCTGAGCAGCGGCTTGGTTCCCACCAGTTTTGGCAAATAGCAAACAGGATCCTTAACAGAAGCGTACGTTCCATCCCTACCATCATCAATGGACCTGAGGTCATTTCATTAGCATCAGACAAGGCCAAACTATTCGCCAAGAACTTTGCAGCTAACTCTACCCTCTGCGACGAAGGACATCAACTCCTCCTACAACAGACAACACCCTATCAAACATACAAATATCTGTGTGTGAGGTCGCCAAGCTAATCAAAAACCTTGATTCCAGTAAAGCAACTGGCCCAGACGGCATTCTAATTATAGTGTTGAAAAAGCTTCGACCAGAACTTGCCCCCATACTTACAAAACTGTTTAAGCGTTGCCTTAAGGAGAAGTGCTTTCCAACACCTTGGAAAACCTCGTCAGTATGCTCTGTATTTAAGAACTAAGGTGATAAGTCATCTCCCTCTCAATACAGACCAATAAGTCTCTTGTGTGTCATGAGTAAGTTACTGGAATCCATATTAAATAAAGAAGTAGTCAACCACCTCAGCAGAAACAACCTTCTTAGTGACATGCAATATTGTTTCCGTTCTGCTAGATCTACAGCTGATGTGCTAACAGTTATATCCCATAGGATTAGTGAATCTCTCGAGAAAGGCTTCTTTCTAGGGCAATTGCTCTTGACATATCAAAGGCCTTTGATAAGGTATGGCATAAGGGCCTACTTCACAAGATTTCCAGCTACGGTATAACTGGAAATATTCTCTCTATTATTAAATCATTTCTCTCTGATAGGTTCATAAGAGTAGTGGTTGATGAGCAGAAATCTGAGGCCCACAGTACTCCCTCTTCCTGATCTACATCAATGATCTCCCAAAACACATACTAAATTCATTCGTTGATATCTATGCTGAGGACACGACCATCTACGGCAACACATCAAAGGCCGTAAATGACAAAGCTCTCTCTGATTCCCTCTCCTCTGATCTTGAGCGCGTCGTTCAGTAGGGGAAGAGACGGCTGGTTAATTTAATGCATTTAAACCATACTCCTAACTTTACATCATCAACGCTCTGTTCTTCATCTAGCATCTATTGAAATGGATGGCTCTCGTCTTTGGGAGGCTTCATGTTTTGACAAGCTCCTGGATTTGGCCTTTACTCCCGATCTGAAATGGAACACGTATATAAAGTATGTTGCCCGGGCCGCTGGGAAAATAGTGGGATCCTTCTACCGCTCCAGAAAATATCTCACTACTGATGCAATTCTCTATTTTTATAAAAGCCAAGTACGTCCAAAGATGGAGTACTGCTGCCACATCTGGGCTGGAGCTTCAAAAAACAGCCTATCCTGCCTTGACAAAGTACAAAATAGACTTCGTGGCTTAGTGGGGTGCTCTCTTCTCCTCCATGCAACCTCTCTCCCACAGAAGAGACTTTACGAGCCTGTCCTTGTTTTATCGTTATTTCCATGGCAATGCACGTCCGAGCTCCAATCTCTGGTTCCCCCTCGCCAATTCTTCATGATGAACACCCATCTAGCGAAAACCACTGTCAGTAATTTCCCCCACTCTTAATCTGTGCCTAAATTAAAACGGAGAAGTGCACGCCTGTGGAATTCTCTTCTGTTTGCCTCTTTCCCACCTCACTACAACTTGGACGTCTACAAATCCAACATAAACAAATTCCTGATTAATCGCCGCCTTAATAAGACGCGTTATCAAAACTCCAATACCAACTATTACTACGATATTATCCCATTGATTATTGTACACAAAATAACCCTTATCCCCGAGTAGCTTACGGGGCTTGATAAGTGGTGATCCCCATGTATAATATATATTACACCTTCATTTTCTGTCTTATTTATTTTTAAATAAGGTTCAGTGCAATTTTTCTTGAGCCGTCCTTGTAAAAAATTAATTTTACTCACTTCCTTTTACTTCGCAACTATATACATATACATATATATATAATTGCCTGGGTTAAAAAACAGCCTACAGAAAATGGACTCTGGTTTATGAGAGTATGATAGGTTATGAAAAGGAAGGGTTGTAAAGAGATAGCTTCGAATTTGGGGATATCAAAACCTAAGCAAAATATGATGAAAGTAAAAATAAAATAGATAAACCCCATAATTTATTATACCATACATGTTCACACTGAAACACTTATCACAATATTCTGTGGATCTATATTAAAAAAAAAAACATTATTAAACTTTGTGACATATTTCCATTCTATGGAGCTCAGGTGCGAACGAACACCTCATAATTTTATTATACCATATTTCTTCAAACTGAAACATAATTATCATAGTATTCTTACTCAGATAAATATGAAAAGTCTTTATTAAATGTTGTGCCTATTTCTATTCCATGGAGGCCAGGCGCGAACGCAGACCACCCAATTTTATTATACTATCCCTATGTAATTAAAACATACTTATCAAAGTAGTCTTATGCACATATATATAAAAAACACTTGTAAACGTTTTTTTTAATTTAAAATTTTTTTATTTCCATACTTTGTGGACCAGGCGCGAACGCAGACCCACAAATTTTATGAAACACCGTTCTGCCCGATCTAACATATCCATTCCTGTGTCTCGATACATCTTCTATACTTATATGTAATCAGTTTTTTAAAATATTCAACCATATAGGAGCCTATTCCTGACCAGACACACACACATTCAGCTTTATATATATATATATATATATATATATATATATATATATATATATATATATATATATATATATATATATTAAAATAGAAAAAGGCGTTTTCTGAGAGGTTCTATAGATATAGAAATATGTATTCAATTAAATCAAGATATATTTTGGGATCTTTCTTGTTTCTTGGGGTTCGTATTTAATGGATGTCAACAGTTTTCCTTGGATTAGGATTATCTTCCGCTCATCGTATATCATGTCGTATTAGACGGATTGTCTTCTGTTTGATGAGGCACATTTAGAAATAGAACTTCTGCATTTCTTATTAACCATGCAGTGATCTAGGATAGAGTTAATTCGTAGTTGGAAAATCTCTTGAGATATAACCAGACTAAAAGGAAGTATCTCAAAGCAAAATATCCCAAATGGAATTTTAAATGTGTTGATTACTAAACTACCTCTATCCAATATAAGATTCTAAGAATCATCTTTAGCATCCCGTTTTAGAAGAACATTGCATCATACAATTTGTGCATTAGTTATTCAAATGCTTAGAATTTTCTGCGAGCATCGTTTTAGTGAGCCATTCAGTTTTCAAGATCTTACATTTGTTAATATTGCCAAACGTGAAACTAATCTGTGTGACTTGTTACTTTCCATATTACATTATTGTAATCCATTTTTTTTTAGTTTAGTTTTAGTTCATCTTATCTGTTCATATTGCATGGTGGCTCTATGTATGAAAGCACATCTCCTTTTCAGTGTAGTTTAATTGTCTCCCGAATTAAAAATTCAGTCAAAATATCATACACATTCCTGATCAATCCGGTTGTTAGTTGTTGTGTTTATTTAGGTTGCTTTGTTCCTTTGTGTTATACCATAATGATTTTTTCCTTTGCCATAGTTCTTAGATCGTTATTTAGCCAACGTCCAATGACGGCTGGTCCATATATATATAATGTGGTTGGTCGCCAAGGGTTGAAATTTTGTCTGCATGGTATATTGACTGATCCAAAACCGGTATGGGTGTGTTATTATTGGGAATAAGCTTCCTATGTACCTTTTTATTTGACCTTGTTCAAATCCAAAAATACGAGGTGCTTTCAATAAGTTTATTTTATTTGATGAAATATAATTCCAGTAAAATATTTTGCTATAATCACACACACACACACACACACACACGCACACGCACACACACACACACACACACACACACACACACACATATATATATATGTATATATATATATATGAGGTGCCTTCAATGTTTTCACACATCTCTTACAGGCATTTAAAATTGTCGGAGACTCTTGAAAATTCAGTATGTTATTGCTGTAAATGTTATAAGATGAATAATTAATTTTGATTATTTCAGGTTCAAAGAAAATGCTACAGCAGAAATTGGAATGCACCATACTAAAGCCTGGTTGTCATAGCTGGTTAATATTTAAAATGCATTCTAGACGTGAGGACACTTTGGAGGAAAGTTATGCAATACTCTTCTGCATTAGATCTGGCAAAAATGTTTCAGACTTTTGGACTGTCTTGCGTGAATTGACCATT
The DNA here is from genome assembly GCF_053919585.1 of Euprymna scolopes. NCBI lineage: Eukaryota > Metazoa > Mollusca > Cephalopoda > Sepiida > Sepiolidae > Euprymna > Euprymna scolopes. The sequence goes on from NC_136513.1 coordinate 40,876,281, forward strand.
AGAGATGCATAGCAAAGTCAAGCAAGGCAAGGAATAAAAAAAATCGGTGTGGAAAGAGTAAGGAATCAGAACACCGGAGGTGCTTGGCCGAATAAAGGATTTCATGTCAATAGAAACAATGATTTTTTAATGTAATATGAACAATCAAATCTGCACTATTCGGTGTACCACAATAGATCTACGTCCCTACTAATGTTACATGAAAGGGCCGGTCGTTTCTCATGTAAGTAAGAAGACATACTACATAAGTGAAAATGATATTACGATAAGGCTAGAATCGAACCTTGTAGGTAAGTGTTACTGTATACAAAATTATTCGCGAATAACAGAAGGTATGGACGGTTGCAGTCCACAACTCATATAGAAACAATAACTTTTTAATATGAACAAGCACATCTGCACTATTTTCACTAGAGATTTTTAAGCTCATTACTACTTAAAAATGCATTTTGAGCCTTTATTTTAAAATAAAAACAGCAGAAGATATAAGTTTTAAAGAAAAATATACTTTAATTTTTTGAATGAAACCTGTTTAAAAAGATTGAAGAAAATTACCGAATTTTCTCACTAAATTCAAAAGTAAAGTTCAAATGTTAAAAATATCAGTAAAACAAAAATACTTTTGTGACAAGAATTAATGACCACTAATTCCCCCATTGCTTGATTTACAAAAAAATGTACTTATCTTTCAGAAATTTTTAAATATATTATTATGTTTTATAGATACAGATGCAAAAACAGTTTTACCGGATTTTAAAGGGGGATAATCCTGAAAATTCAATATAACTAACTTTAAAGCCTGGATTAATCATTTTAATAAAAAAAAAACGGTTTTAAAACGTAAACATTAGAACAAAGGAAACTTTGCTTAATTCTAATAGTTAGTTGATTTAGAAAAAAGGGTGAATATCTTTAGATTGGGATTAGATGAAGAAGGGTTTCACGTTATTAAAATACTCGCGTTGAATGCAAAAATAAAAACAGAATATTACTTAAAATATTATATTAAATCTGTTTCAACGAGATCTCCACAATGTATGGGCCTCTTCAACGTAAATATATTTAAAAGAGTCAACAAGTTGCAGAATTACAACTTTCCGCTGTAGAGGTCTCTGGAAGGTCTTTCAAACTAAATTTTCTCCCTTTAAAATTCCCTCCTTACTTTTTGTTTTTCTCATTTTGACCAACATTTTTAATGTAATATAAACAAGCACATCTGCACTATTCGGGGTGCCTCAATAGATCTACGCCCCTACTCATGTAACATGAAGGGCTGTCCACGTCTCATGTAAGTAAGAAGACATACTACACAAGTGAAAATGATATTAGAAAAAGGTTAGTATCGAACCCTGTACGCACATTTTAAAGATAATGGAAAATGGAATGTTAGAAATTAAGTCTATTGTTAATTCTATTAGAAATAGTTAAATATTGTTAATGTCGGAAAAAGAGTCGATTGTCCATTCTTTTAGAACTCTGAATATTAAATATGCAACAATCACAGTATCCTTGTAAACACATTGATTTTTGGCACACTTGGTTGAATTTAATTGCTTACATGATATGCTGACTTGATTTGAGAATGGTTAAAAAAGAGCAACCTAAAACATAGCATTTTTATTCATTAGATTCGAACAAGTAGAGCTCCCCTATTTAGGATACATCTGTAGATCTGAGAACATATTTTTCTTTCTATGACCTTTATATAATAGCACGTTTCCACTTTCTATATATACATTCACTAACTTGTATTTTCGATTCTCTGATGTTTGTATAATTTATTTTTTACTTTACATATGCAACTTACAGCGACACTGAATACATTTCTATTAAGTAACATATCGGATACATCACGTATACCTATTCTATAGTTTGTTCATTTCATTCTAATGTTCCATTTATATTTTGCATATTCATCTTGTTGCAATTCGTCATTTACATGGACAATACACACACACTCACCCCATTCATGTATATATATATATATATATATATATATATATATATATATATATATATAAGTTTCGTAGTTCAATTTTAAATTCTGAAAAAAAACAACATATAGAGGCTTATATTCGATTTAAGAATTTATTGCTTGACAAAAGAATATATAGAAGGGGTTATTTTAATTTCCTTAATCCATGGATTTTCAACAATGGCACATATCATCAGAGGAAATGAAATGCAGTTAGCAAAATGTTCAGCTGCGAATGGACGCTATTTTGCTTTTCAGCACAATTATTGAAAATAGTTTTTGAGTGGTTGTGGATAATTATATGGAGAAAATTATTAGAAAAGAGAAGTTGATACAACCTGGGTAGTCCATTATTGGAAGGAGTCCAACGTCATTCGGGGTTATACATCCGAGTGGGCAGAAAATAGCCCCATGGGAGAAAGCGTACTTCTTCTTCTTGATATTTCGAAAAGTATACCAGGCAGTCTTAATCGTTGTTGCGTTGATTGTGTGTTATTTGCTTTGGTCCCTTCTATATATTCCTTTGTCAAGCAATAAATTCTTTAATCGAATATATGCCTCTATATGTTTTTTTTCTGAATTTAAAATTAAACTACAAAACTTATATATTGCTCTATTCTTAAATATTGAGCTTTTCCTTTTTGGCTAGGATCTCCTTTTCATCAGAATTCTATCAGTGTCTTACCTCGCATATATACATTATATGTTTGTTTGTGTGTAATGTCAAGATATCCCCGTATGATACCAGATTAGTAATTTCAAGATTATGAGTATTTTATGGAACATAGAAAAGGATGTTTCTATGTTTAGTATTTTATCTTTATATTTCACGCTCCTTTGCTTTTGATTAGAAAATAGAAAAATACAAATTGAAAGCCTTTTACTCACAATGTCATTGTAAACATTTTTATGCCGGACACATCAGGTGCATTTAATTCCTTATATTATTTGCCATATTGATTCGAAAGGGCTAAAACTTCTACCGGAAACTTATTTTTATTCATCCTTTACATTCTTGCTTGTTAGAATAACGTATTTAGACATTTAAATTTGTCAAACACTGATTTCAATCCAATGTGATAGTCCCCAAATGCAAACATCGTTGAGACCACTGTTTCTCGCATTCGTTGAGGCACTTATATTTTATACTTTTCCTTGGATTGAAAAAATAACCTTATTTCATACAAAATAACTTTATTTTTCCTAAGAATCAATAATCATTATTATTGGATTCCTTATTTTAACACCCAATCAATCGAACACGAACATTATTACAGTAAGTCAGCCTCCTTTTAAAAAAGGCGCTTACTTACATAGAACACGCATTTAACTATTGCGTAATTCAGCTTTTTAAAATCGCGGTAATTTTCATTTTAGAGTAATTGATGTTGCACGCGGATGTTTGTTTTTATTTTATTTTAGGCTTTCAAGAGTTAGACAAAATTAATTCTTTATTCATTATTTTTTTTACACAGTGATCACCACTTATCAAGGCCCGGAAGCCACTCAGGGATAAGGGTTATTGCAAGTACATTACGTTAGTGAGGAGATTTGCTGAAGTGTTTACTTAAGGAGGCGGTTCATAAGGAATTTGCTAACATTGGACTTGAAGACATCCAAGTTGTAGTCCGGAGGGAAGCAGGCAGACGGAACAGAGTTCCACAGGCGTGCAGTTATCGTAATATGGTTAGGTTACATTTCGCAGAAACGCATTTTAATGAAACTCTACGCCAGTGGAAATGCAGTAATATATATATATAAAATATAAATATATATATATATATATACATATATATATATAAATATATATATATATACATATATATATGTATATATATGTATATATATATATATATATATATATATATATATATATATATATATATATATATATAATCGAGAATTCGAACCTGAAAAGCTGGGTTTGGAATTAGGATTCAAGTAGGAATTCCCATTGTTCAGTTTTAATATAAAATAGCAGATATGTTTCTTTGAAAAGAAATTTGATGATTCAATTCTGCTAATGAAAATTGAATTGAAACAAGGTCAGTTAAAAAAACGAGCAATAGCAAATTTTAACATATTGAAAAATAGGTTAGGCCGAAAATAGGTTAGAGAATTCTTGTTTGCAGCATTTTATTTATAAAGCTCGATGCAACTACAGATCATATACAAATACATGACAACAAATCTATATTTCAAATTACCGTATACTTTTACAGCATGTTGAAATGTGCAATTCAAAATAGATATAAACTATGAACAATAATTAAAAAGAAATAGTATTATATAAACAATGTTAGTGTTAATTATAATAATATGATCACAATATATCAATACGTTAATTACGCGTTAATGACTGCCATGAACATCAACGATGACGTAAAATCACAAAAAAAAACAGATTTGTTTTTTTTAATTTGACAGCATGACCACATTCATTTTATTTTTTGGAAATGCGTTCCTATTCTTCTCGTGAGTAAGGGCAGAATAGATTTAAATTTGACATAAAAATCAAATAATTCTGTCCAAAAGTGTTGAAAGAAATAAACCGTATGATAGACACCATCTTGGAATATAGAATATATACTTTTTGTCATTTATATATATATATATATATATATATATATGTGTGCGACTGGGGACCGTTCATGAATTTTATGCGCCCAACGAACTTCCTCATTCGGGGGAAGCCAGTTGTACCCATATACACAAAGTGTTTATCACAGAAAAAAAACTTGCATACTTCTCACGTGCGATTCTGTGTATCTTCTATGTTGGATATAAATAAATCACTATAGAAAAAGACAGTACGGTAATATTTTCCGTATTAGTATCATGTTATTTGAGGAAAAGAAGAAAATGACTGTTTCTCTCCAAAAAAAGGCACGATGTCGGCGAAAAGTTGGATTTATAAATATAAATTTTCGTTTAGTTGAAGAAAATCCGCGTTAAATGGCTTACTTAACTTGCATTTTGAATTTATATTGATAAAACTATTTCTGGTAAATTAAGTATAAATAAAGATTTTTAAAATACTAGAATATGCTGCTGCTATAGCGCACAGAAATCACTTTTTCAATTGCTTCCAACATAACAGATGTACTGAGAATAAAGCCGCTTTCAGGACTGCTAGCAACCACTGTAAAAGAGTAATGAAGAACGCGAGATAGATGTATGCTTAGTCCGTCAAGTCCAAAGTGGCTGAGGCGGCTTGGTTCCGATTAGTTTTTGAAAATAGCAAACAGGATCCTGAGGGGAAGGGTGGGCTCAATCCCAACTATTGTCAATGTACCTGAGATAATCTCGTCAGCATCAAAGCCAAACTTTTTGCCAAGAACTTTGTAGCTAATTGTGCCCTTTACGACCCAGGCCGCTAACCCTTTGTATTTTCTCCTTTATCAAACACGCTATGAAACATACTAATATCTGTGGATGATGCTGCCAAGCTTATCAGAACCTTTGATTCCAGTAAAGCAACTTGCCCTGACAGCATTTCAATTATAGTGCTGCAAAAGCTTCAACCACAACCGTTAGAAAGTTGTTAAAGCGTTATCTTAAAAATAATTGCTTTCCAACCCCCTGAAAAATCTCGTCAGGATTACCTGTGTTTAAGAATTAAGATGATCAATCATCTTCCTCTCAATATTGACCAATAAGTCTCTGTGCATCATGAGTAAGTCACTGGAATCTGTGTTAAACAAAGTAGTATATATCCTCAGAAAACATAACCTACTTAGTGACATGCAATATGATTTCCGTTCTGCTAAATATACAGCAGAAATGTTTACAGTTATATCACATGGGATTAGCGAATCTCTCGACGGAGGCTTCCTTTCTAGGGTAATTATGTATCTAATAGAGTATGGCATAAAGGTCTACTTCATAAGATCTCCAGCTATGGTATAGCTGGAAATGTCTTCTCAATTATTAAGTCATTTCTCACTGATAGGTTCATAAGATTAGTGGTTGATGGGCAGAAACGAGAAGCTCATAGTATTAATGCTGAGCTCTTCAAAATCACATTCTTAGATCATTCGTAGACATTTATGTTAACGACAATACTGTTTATGGCAGCACATCAAAGGCCGTAAATGATCAAGTTCTCTCTCATTCTCTCTCCTTTGATAATGAACTGTGGTACGATAGGGGAAGAAGTGACTGGTTATTTTTAATGCATCTAAAACCAAGTTTCTATCTTTACATCATCAATGCTCTGATCCTCAACTGGAATCAATTGGAATGCATGGTTCTCCTCTTCGGGAGGCGCCATGTTTTGACAAACTTCTGGGTTTGACCTTTACTCTTGATCTTAAATGGAACGTGTACATCAAATACGTTACCACGGTCGCTGGAAAAATGGTAGGAGTCTTCTATCGATCCTATAGATATCTCACTGCTGGTGCAATCCTCTATCTATATAAGAGCTAGGTACGCCCGAGGATAGAGTATTGTTTCCACATAGGGCAGTCACTTCTAGAAATACCGTATTCTGCCTTCACAGAGTTCAAAATAGACTTCGCAGCCCCGCAGGAGATGTCCTTTACTCTTTCGTTCACCCTATTTTTCACAAAAGAGACATTGCGAGCCTGTCTCTGTTTTATCGTATTTTCATGGCAAATGCAAGTCTGAGATCCAGTCTATGGTCCCTCCTCGTATAACTTTCACGCGAAACACTCGTCTAGCTGAAAAAACTATCAATAATTTTCTCACTAGTAATCTGTGCCTAAGCCTAAACGTAGATTCCATGAACAGAGCTTCTTTTTATAAACTGCACACCTATGGAACTGCCTTCTGTTTTCCTGCTTTCCAGTTCACTAAAATATAGTCGTCTTCAAGTTCAATGTAAACAAGTTCTTGATGAGCCGCTCCCCTAAAGTAGTCCAATTTACCAAATTTAATCTACTAACAATTACTATGATATTCGTCCCATTGAATACTGTTGATCCTTTATAGCCTTATTCGCAAGTGCCCTCTGGGCCTTGATAAGTGGTGACTCATATGTAAAAAAAAGATATCTACTAGATTATATATATTTTGACCTACAGCAAAAGAACGCTGTTTTGATTTATTACTGCACCATGATCATTAATACGTGACACGGAGCACAGAAACAAACAATAGCGGCCTACTTGAATAGATTTTGTCAGTCGATGTCCATCAATAAATCAATGAAAGATATAAATATTACTATTGATCTCGTGAGATGTCGTGTATTATATCCATTTGGTCATCGCCCTCTCGTATCTCATAAGTTACTCTCCCAAAACCCGAGGATATAATGGTCATAAATCTTATTGCCCAATTCAAACTCTTAACTCTATAGTTTGCAGCATTTTAAACACCTGCTCGTTTAGCGTGCTTTGATTGTTTCAGGGCATATCAATTCGGCTTTGTAAACACCGATTTGTGTTTAACTCGTTCCTTACTATGAATCATCTCGAATAAATACTCCAATTCGGCATTAACGACAACAGGGTTTATAAGCCATAAAACGGGCACCCCAAAATAAGACAATGATCCATATGCAATCGTTACTAAATAACATAAAAAAGTTGCAAATTATTTTCACCTATTAATATGAGAGATGGCATGATTGTTCCACAACATTGCTCTAACTAGATAAAACCATGCCAAAAAAAATTTACCCAAAAGCCTCTATTCTGATGACACCACACTCTATAACAAGCACGACAGGAAAATAAATGCACACATATCTAAAGAAATAGCAGAAGCACTAGAGGATGACCTCCAATCTGTAGTGGAATGGGGACAAAAATGGATGGCCACCTTCAATGCCGCCAAGACTAAACTAGTTTCATTCAATAATTACAAGAAACCTTTTCTACCACCTATAGCAATGGCCAACGACTCTTTATCTGAGAGTACATCTTTCAAACTCCTTGGCCTAACGTTCACAGGAAACATGAGTTGGAACAATTACATTGAAGGCATCGCCAGGGCCGCTGCAAGGAAGGTTGACTCTCTCTACCGTGCTAGAAAACTACTAACACCCGAAAGTATCTTGTACCTCTATAAAGCCACCATTCGCCCATGTATGGAGTATAACACTATCAGCCGGCCACCGAGGTGTGACCGACAGACGTGTTACAGTAAATGTCTTAAAGCGGTCTCATGAAGACATGAAGATGGGCCAGTCATTAGGGTCTGAGTAACAAGAAGAAAATCATACCTGAGATGTTGGTTTTGGGTGTGGCTCCTTTCCTTTCTCAAGATGATCTCTTCACCCTGGTGGCATTCTGGTGGGAATCTTCATTTCTTTGTCCTCAGGGCCGCCTTTCGACTTAAGACATTTATGAAGGAATTCATGGCAGACACAAGAAAAATGACACGCGACACAATTGTAATATACAAAGGTATAACTAACTATTTTATTTTACATTAGAGATACAATATATATTACAAAAAAAACAATTTACAATTAATTTTTACAATAGGCTTTTCAAAGCTAACTAACCTACCCTAACTAGTGTTGAGGTAGGGGGTGGCCCCCCTCATTTACGGAGAGACAGTCTATGCGTCCTCACATCATGGTGGTCGTGCAGGAAAGAGACAGAAAGATAGCAAGGGGATTATGGGAAGGGGTTTCTTTGTATCTCTACGCTCATGGACAATTTACCACCCGTCCATGCTGCAGAGTGTGTTAGAAACAGTGGCACAAGGAAATAGTGCCACATCCCTCCCTATGCTATCCGAAATTTATGAGTATTCATAAATTTCAGAAGTCCCTAATTTTCCGTGAATGGTGCGTCAACCGGCCGTCAGCAATCACTGTCCCCATGCTCTACGTTCCATCAGGAACTCAGTGAAGCAAGTTATTTTTTCCACCAGGCTCCTGGTAGACTGGTATACTGCTTCAAATACCAGAGAGGGTAATCATCCTCGCCCTCCATCGAGGCAATGACCTCATGATTTCAGTTACTGGATTTACACTTTCTTAAGCAACCAGTATAATATTTTTTAACAAAGCCGGATTTTACGTGAGTTCATCACGCCGACCTATACGTATTTCACTAAGCCGGATTGTACGTGAGTTTATCACGCCGACCTATACGTATTTCACTAAGCCGGATTCTACGTGAGTTTATCACGCCGACCTATACGTATTTCACTAAGCCGGATTGTACGTGAGTTTATCACGCCGACCTATACGTATTTCACTAAGCCGGATTCTACGTGAGTTTATCACGCCGACCTATACGTATTTCACTAAGCCGGATTCTACGTGAGTTTATCACGCCGACCTATACGTATTTCACTAAGCCGGATTTTATGTGAGTCTATCACGCCGACCTATACGTTTTTTTTAATTTAGTCTGCATAACATTATTTCCGTAACTGGATTTACGCTCCCTTCAGCAACCAGTATAATGTATTTTAACCAAGTCGGAGTTACGTGACCTCATCACGCCGACCTATATGTATTCCAAGTTATTACTTCAGTTACTGGACTTACGCTCTCTTCAGCAACCAGTATAATGTATTTTCAGTGAAGCAAGTTATCTTTTTCCACCAGGCTCCTGGTAGACTGGTATACTGCTTCAAATACCAGAGAGGGTAATCATCCTCGCCCTCCATCGAGGCAATGGAGTAACTGGATTTACACTTTTTTAAGCAACCAGTATAATATTTTTTTAATAAGTCGGGGTTACGTGACCTCATCACGCCGACCTATATGGATTTAGTAAAACCTTGGTCTTCAGAGGTTCTAATCCAATTAATTCTGTTAGAGCAAGGAGTCTGCCGCCGAGCGACCAATAAAAACTATCCACCACGGAATATTTATTAATTATATAAAGAATTAATTAAGAAGGGCACTCAGCCTTCATGAGTTAGAATACTCAATTAGGGGGGAAAAAATTTCCAAAAATAAACAATTCAGAAACCTGGTATACATTAAATCAATGAAATAGGGTGTTAACAATTTTTTTTCTTAAAAAGAAAACATTTTTAAAAAATCATTTCAGAGCACCTCGGTCACAATTAGAATTTGTTTACACAATGCAAACGCATTTCAGTCATTACATTCATAATTAACTTTTTCCCAAATTTCAGGGTACATTTAAAAAGTATATGTATTTTTTCAAAACTTGATTTACAAAAGATCATTAAAATTTAATTCCAAAATTTAAAAATTATTTCAAGTATTTTGGTTCATCGTTAAAATCAATTTATGTTAGTTAACTTCTTTCCAAAGTAATTCATTTATTATTATAAAAACCAATCTTCTCAAAAGGTCATAAACTTCGAATAGACCCATTTTTCGTAATACAATTCAAAAATTATTCCAAACATTTGGTTCATTATTAAAATTAATCTTCCGAAAAGATCATAGAAAATTCATTTTGAATCAATTCACCCTTCACAATGAGATTCAGAGACATCCCAAAACTTTTTCATTTCGTAATTATTATTTTTAAAATTCAGTGTACATTTAAAGTTATTTAATTGATTCTTAAAAATCATTTCTTCTTCTAGACCATTATCCAGGTCATTTCGAATTCAGAAACTTTTCATGTTAATTAACTTTATTTTCCAAGTAATTATTTTATTATTTAAAAGCAACTCTTTTCCTAAACTCACTAACAAGGATTATTTCGAATTAATAAACTCCCGCCACACCTAGGAGCTACATTAGTTAACGACCAGTTCTGTATAGTTAAAAGCTCGAAAGAATTAAAATTTCAATTAAAGAGAGATCTTTCTAGACTGAGGAAATCTTTTTTTTTTCTTAATAATTAATTCAATTTTACGTATATACTCCTCAGTCAATATTTCAGGGACCCCTATCATACGGTCCAATTTCAAATAAACCTTCAATTAAAGAATTTGCTCGAATAATTCTTCCTTAAAATCATCTAGAGTTCAGGAAAATCTCTTTCGTTAGTCAAACAATATTTCCTTAGAAATTATTAAAAATTCAGAGAATATTCGAAATGTAATAGCGTAATTTTTCTTTAAGAAAAACTATGAACATCTCAGAGAACTCTTAAAAAATTAACGTAATCATGTAACAGTTGGCTTTTCCAAACACTCGAAGACTTCAAAAAAAGTACTTTAAGTGCTGTTTGAATAATCGTCTCAGTTTTTATTTTCAATAAAAACCAATTGAAGACATCATTTAATGTAATTTAACGAAGCATAAATAATTTTGTTCTTTAAACTTGGTAGAAAAATTAAAAAAAACTCCAAGTTAATTCGTTATTATATGCCCTCCTGCAATCAGCCATGGGGGTTTAGCTATACAATCATTAAAACGCAAGAGTAGAGAAAGAGACCGAGGGGGAAAAGAAGGGGATAGAGACAGAGCGATGTCACTACACACCCTACCACCCTCATGATATCATTACGTAATAACAAAAAAAATCTTCGACAATTTTCTCTCTCGTCCTCATAGACCCTAAAAGGTAAGGGAATGAGAGAGAGAGAAAGATAGAGAGAAGAAGAGAGAGAGAGAGGCAGATAGCATTGTTCTACCACCCATTCCTCAACACCCTCGCAAACACCATGACGAGGTCATCTTCGCTCTTTCCCATGTGCGGCCATTGTTTTAAAAAATGAGTGACAGGTAGACATTAAACATTTCTACGAGTTTAAAACAAATAACTAAATAGAAAAACAATCTTATTTTGAACAATTTTGTAAAAGGCATTCTCACACAAAAAAAACGTTCACATTATGTAATCCAAATTTGTAGCAATCCATTTTTTCTTTCCTTTTTTTAAACAGACAAATCAAAATTAATAAAAAAAACACAATCAAATCAAAAAACCACATATGTTTCGGCATTAACTGCTAATCTAACCCGAAAAAAAAAAACACATCAACTGTTCATGGAATAAAATGTAATGTAAAAGTTCTATTTTTTTTAAATCTGAATCTAACACTTGCAAAGTCAAAAGAATTTTTTAAAAAGTCCTATATCTTTATAAACCTGAAATAAAGATCAGATAAAAAATGTTAGGTATCCTTTATTTTCTTTCCTTTTTTTTTTAAAATTTATTTTTCGAGCTTCGTGTTTGAAGGATTTTTTTCTTTTTTTTTTTTTCATGTAATAACAAGATGCATAGATATACACACATATCGATATATATCCGAAGAGAGACAGAAAGAGAGAAAGCGTGAGAGAGAAAGAGACATTGCATACTCTAGAGACACTTTTTTCTCGTCTCTGTTTTTTTTTTTTTTTTTTTTTGTGTGGGACACATTTCTTACTTTTTTTTTCGAAGGGTTACTTTCAATACTCTTTTTTTTTTTTTCGATCTTTTGTAAACTGTTTTTTTTTTTGTAGGTGCAAGACAATTTTTTGTTCAGGTTCTGAATTTTCCTTTTTGAGTGCGTTTTTTTTTTTTTTTTTTTTTTTTTGTGCGCGTGTGTACTGGTCTGCCATTTTTTTTTAAATTTTGCCAGAAATAGTTTTTTCCGTTTTTAAAGACCGTGGACCATTTTTTTTTATTCGATTCGTCTAGTGGTCGTTATTTTTGGTTGTGCCGTGGGTTTAAGAGTCGAAATTATTTCCATGCTGGGAAACAATATGTCTTGGTCATAGTGCGTAATTTATACTGCGACACAGATGCGACGAGATCCGTCTGGTAATTAACCAGGGTCAATCCTGCGTCTTAAGGCAACCATTTATACCACAATCAGCCGGTCACTGGGGTGTGACCGACAGACGTGTTATAGTAAATGTCTTAAAGCGGTCTCATGAAGACATGAAGATGGGCCAGTCATTAGGGTCTGAGTAACAAGAAGAAAATCATACCTGAGATGTTGGTTTTGGGTGTGGCTCCTTTCCTTTCTCAAGATGATCTCTTCACCCTGGTGGCATTCTGGTGGGAATCTTCATTTCTTTGTCCTCAGGGCCGCCTTTCGACTTAAGACATTTATGAAGGAATTCATGGCAGACACAAGAAAAATGACACGCGACACAATTGTAATATACAAAGGTATAACTAACTATTTTATTTTACATTAGAGATACAATATATATTACAAAAAAAACAATTTACAATTAATTTTTACAATAGGCTTTTCAAAGCTAACTAACCTACCCTAACTAGTGTTGAGGTAGGGGGTGGCCCCCCTCATTTACGGAGAGACAGTCTATGCGTCCTCACATCATGGTGGTCGTGCAGGAAAGAGACAGAAAGATAGCAAGGGGATTATGGGAAGGGGTTTCTTTGTATCTCTACGCTCATGGACAATTTACCACCCGTCCATGCTGCAGAGTGTGTTAGAAACAGTGGCACAAGGAAATAGTGCCACAGGAGTATTGCTGTAATATTTGGGCTGGTGCATCTGCTACTAGTCTCACGCTCCTTGACAAGGTTCAAAAGAGAGTCGCAAATCTGATAAGCCCTGAACTGGCATCTAAGCTTCAGCCTCTGTCCCATCGACGAAACCTTGCATTCCTCTGCCTGTTCTACAAGTATTTTAATGGTGAATGCTCTTACGAACTGCAAGCACTTGTGCCCCCACGACGTGAACACTCCCGAAAAACACGACAGGCTGCTAAATCCCACCCCCACACTGTAGAGATCCCTAGATGTGAAAGATCTTTCTACTCCAGTAGTTTCTTCCCCAGAACCGCTAGACTTTGGAATTCCATTCCAGGTCCCTGCTTCCCCAACTATCCTGACTTGCAGAAGTCCAAGTTCAACGTGAACCGACATCTTACTACCAAAATCCCTACATAGTACCCTAGTAGTTGTTGCCCCTGATAGTAGCCCCCTACATCAAAGTGGTAATGTGCCTTGTTTGGGGCGAAAATGTAATTAAAAAAATTAAATAACATCGTCATGGTGTGATGGCTAGTAAATAAAATAAACGTTTAATATATATTTTCAGTTTGCTTTCAATCTATATTTATAAAACTCAAATGACCTTGTAACGAGTGATATAACTCACTTTCCGGTTTACGACATCCTGTTGCTGATTCGCGCATAAACATTAACCCATAAAAACGTAAACAAATAAACACAAATCGATTATTTTGCAGATTTTGACATGCGCACTGAAATATTAACGTTATTATTTCGAAATTATTATTTAACATGGGAAGAGTGGGGATGTTTTGCAACTATTCTTAATTGCAACTATACTGTCGCTATTTTCTTACAACTAAATAACTTTAACCCGTTGACAAATATAAGAATAATTGTAGTAAAACGGACTACTACTACTACTACTACTACTACTACTACTACTCTATCCGTCCCTTTTTCTTCCTTCCTTCTTTCCTTCTTTTTTAGTTTTTGTTTACATTTCTAGATACAACATACATGTGTGAGAACGGTGAATTTGTTGACACATTTACTAATCTATTTCAATATTAGTTTTATTTTATTTTATTTATTTAGGTTTTATTTTGTTGCTTCAGGTTTTAGTAATTATTATTTTTTTTAGATTTTAAGTTTCTATAACTTGGTTGAAGGATTCAAATATGGGTTTTTCATTCTTATATTTCTTTTCGGTAGATTCATGTGCGTTTTTGCTGCTAAATGACTTTCGTCGGCGTTCGATTCGTAGGATAATTATGTTTAATTTTCTATTTCTGAGCGATTATTCGGAAAAATGGGTAACTTTACACGGATAGGAAGGATGTTTATTTCATATTTGAGTGATCCGTCCGTGATTTTTCATTTTAATATACAAGACTATATATACATATATATATATATATATATATATATATATATATATATATATATATATATATATTTAAAAGGTTAAAAATCTTCCAAGACTATATATATATATATATATATATATATATATATATATATACTAGCAGTTCAGCTGGGCTTTGCTCGGGCCCTATGTACTGTTCATAACTTCATGTGTATGTATATATATATATATATATATATATATATATTGTGTACAGAAAGTTGTTAGTTGAGACAGATCATTGGTACCGTCGGTTTCAAGCCCGATAATAAGGCCCGTTTAAGGTATCCTTATCAAGCTCTCTTCAGTCAAGAGACGAATATTGGCTGAAGAGAGCTTGATAAGGATACCTTAAACGGGCCTTATTATCAGGTTTGAAACCGACGGTACCAATGATCTGTCTCAACTAACAAGTTCTGTACACAAAATATAAATACGCTCTTAAAATTTTGATTTTTCTTTTTAATTGAGCACTCTGCTGGAATTCTTTTTCCAAAAAAATAATCATATATATATATATATATATATATATATATATATATATATATATATATATATATATATATTTTTTTTAAAGTTTGTCTCATGTCCGGATTAGTCATATCTAAAATTTCAAGTGTGTAGACCCAAAATTGACGGAGGAGTTTCGTAGAGTTTTTAAAAGTTGAAATCGTTGAACTTTGACCTCTTGAAAGCCAAATTGCTGATTTAAAACCTATAACATGTTTTTCTTAAATCTCTATACCCCCTATTCCAAATCTCGAGTCTGTAGACTGAAAATTGATTGAATAGGTTAGTAGGGAAATGTACTTGAGCTTCATCTGATTTTTATTTGTTTTTCAACTGTTTATGAGGTTTTAAAACAGTGGTCAAGTTGGTATATTAGTTATCGTATTTTGACTCACTGTCCTTAGCATTGGGTTTCAATCTAGGCTAGAGTATGTTTTACTTATAAAAAACTGAACTCTTTAGAAAAAAATCAATACTCACATGTACATGTCTCAGTGTTTTACCGTTTCTGTTTTTTTTAATTAAGGCTGTAAATTATATTTTACATGAATTTATTTTTCAACAGGATGCTCAAATGCGATATATTAAGATTTTTTTTAATTATTTTCACCTCATACTGGTTATGTAATTAATTTAAACGTTTAATCGTCAGCATCAGACAAAGCCGAACTCTTTGCCACAAACTTTGTCAGCTAATTTTATCCTATTCGACCAAGCCGGCCAAACCCCAGTATTTCCTCCTCTATCGGAAAATACTCCATTCGATATATAAATATCTGTGCGTTAAGTTGCTAACTAATCAAAAACCTTGATTCCAGTAAAGCAACTGGCTCTGAGGGCATTCCTATTATAGTGCCCAAAAAGCTTAAAATAGAATTAGCTTCCTTACTTACAAAGCTGTTTAAGCGTTGTCTTAAGGAGAATTGCTTCTCAGCACCCTGGAAAAAATGTTGTGAGGTACTAATCACCTCTATATTAGAACTAAGTGGAATCAACCAGTCCTATGAATACCACTGGTTTCAGAGACTCAAGGGAGACATTCATACCATGTTTAACCGCATGCTACGAACACGTTCATCTCATGCCACTTTAGTGGCTCCTGTATTCTTTATGATAAATACATATATTTTATACACTTTACACTACTTGTGGTTTCTTTTATTTGTAACCCCTAGAACGGGTCTACAACAAAAACCTCGTAAGTATACCCTGTATTTAAGAATTCAGGTGATTGGTCATCAGCCTCTCAATCCAAATAAGACTCCTGTGTGTCATGAGTAAGTTGCTAGAATATGTGTTAAATAGAGAAGGAGTCTTTCACCTCAGCAAAAATAAACTTCTTAGTGATATTCAATATGGTTTCCGTTCTACTATATCTACATCAGATGTGCTTACGGTTATATCTCATAAGATTAGCGAATCTCTTGACGAAGGCTTTATTTCTAGGGCAGTCGCTCTTGACCTATCAAAGGCCTTTGATAGAGAATGGCATACAGATATACTTCACAAGATCTCCAATTACGGTATAGCTGGTAATGTCTTCTCAATTATTAAATCAATTCTAAGCACAGAGTTGAAGATTTTGTCCTGCGTTCTTGCAAATCGATTGCAGTCTGTTATCGGCGACTTGGTCGAACCGGATCAGACTTGTTCTGTGAAGGGGAGATCGATTCAAAACAACTTGCACTTGGTGCGCACGATCATAGAGGGGTTAGAAGACGACACAGGAGCCGCGCTGATAAATTTAGATCAGTCCAAAGCGTTCAATAGGAATAGTGGTTAATGGGCAGAAAACAGAAACTCAAATTATTAATGCTGGAGTCGCTCAGGGGTCCCTCCTGGACCCAACTCCTTTCCTAATCAACATCAATGATCTTCCAAAATCAGATCCTTAGATCATTCTAGACATTTATGCTGACGACACTACCATCTATGGCAGTACATCAAAGACCGTTAACGACTAAGTTCTCTCTGATTCTATCTCCTCTGATCTTGAGCATGTGGTACAATGGGGAAAGAGGTGGCTGGTTATCTTTAATGCATCTAAACATTCTGATCGCCATCTAGCATCAATTAAAATGGATAGCTCTCATCTTGAGGAGCCTCCATAGTTTGACAATCTTCTGCGTTTGACCGTTTCTCCTGATCTGAGATGGAACAGGCACATCAAATCTGTTGCCAAGTATGCTAGGAAAATGGTGGGATCCTTCTGTTGATCCAGTAGATAGCTCACTGCTGATGCAATTCTATACATATGCAAGAGCCAGGTATTTCCAAGGGTGAAGTACTGTTGCCACATCTGGGCAGGAGCTGCTAGCATTATCTCATCCTGCATTGGCAGGGTTCAAACAGATTTCGTAGCCTAGTGGAGGAATCCTTTTTCTTTTCCCTGCAACATCTATCTCACAGAAGAGACGTTGCGAGTCTGTCTCTGCTTTATCGCTATTTTCATCGAAAGTGCTCGCATGAGCTCCAATCTATACTCCCCCCAGCAAAACTTTCACGAGAAACACTTCTGTGACTGAAAACACTATCAATAATTCCCCCCACTCTTTATCTGTGCCTAAACCTAAACATGGATTCCATGAACAAAGCTTCTTTCTTAGAATTGAACACCTGCACACTCGTCCTTTTGCCTGCTTTCCAGCTAACTATAATATGGTCGTCTTCAAGCCCAACGTAAACAAGTTTTTGATGAGCTGTTCCCCTTAAGTAATCCAATTTAACAAATTTGCACTACTAACAATTATTACGACATTGTCCCATTGACTACTGTACGCTTATTAACCCTTGTCCTCGAATGGTATCTGGGCCTTGATAAATGGTGACTCTTTTGTAAAAAAAATCGAGTTTTTCAGCATTTCCCTAATATAATATATATAATATACTGGCTTTATCTTTTTATTCCTTACGATTCCTGTATCATTAAAAACTATGGAGACACTCTAAGGGACATAAGTCGAATTTTGCCCACATTTATTGACTTAATGTGAAGACAAAGTTTATAAGCGAAAAGCTTCTGGAAACTTGAAGTGCATATAAATATGATTATTTATATAGTAATCCCAACCAAAGGAAAGGTTAAATACAACCAAGATAAGAAATAGACCGCGTTATAAAAACATTAAAATTAAGATTGTAAATTATATTTTGCATGCATTAATTTTTCGACAGAATACTCAATTGCGACATATTGAAATTATCTTAATACGCGGAGTTAAATAAAATACGTTCGCCTCATAAAAGAAAAGATATGAGCAAATGAATAGTATTAGAAAGTTATAAATGTTCTGGTTATAAATGTTATATATATATATATATATATATTATAAATGTTCTGGTTATAAATGTTATATATATATATATATATATATATATATATATATATATATATATATATATATATATATATATATATATATATATATACGTGTGTGTGTTAGTGTGTGTATGTATATATACATATATATATGTATATATACACACATTTATATATATATATATATGTAAATAT
Organism: Euprymna scolopes; assembly: GCF_053919585.1. NCBI lineage: Eukaryota > Metazoa > Mollusca > Cephalopoda > Sepiida > Sepiolidae > Euprymna > Euprymna scolopes. The sequence continues at coordinate 40,894,970 of NC_136513.1, forward strand.
ATTATACGTGTGTGTGTTAGTGTGTGTATGTACACACACACATACATATATATATATATATATATATATATATATATATTTAATTATTTTTTTACTATAATAATTAAATACCTACATACACTAGTGTTTCATCCTTTCGGGATTCTTCAGTGCAGGGTGTCACGATTAACTCCAGCCGCACGATTCGAACCCCGCGACACGAGAAATCTCTGGCTCGATTAGCGGAGACCGTATCCAATCGGCTACCATTAACCGCGTGAAATAGCGTTGAATTTTAAACATTGTAATTTAAATGTTCAATTCGTCAGACAGACAGTGATCTAATCATTATACGATGATCTATGCATAAGACCTAAATTGACCGACTTTTAATTCAACTGAAAGTGCTCAACGATAAGAAATGAATTTCTTAAAGGGGCTGTCATAATTATTTTTTTTACTATAATAATTAAATATCTACAGACACTAGTGTTTCATCCTTTCGGGAATCTTCAGTGCAGGGTGTCACGATTACCACCAGCCGAACGATTCGAACCCCGCGACACGAGACATCTCTGGCTGCAAAATCAAGACAAGAAAATAAAAAAATAAGATCATCCGGTGTATTTTATCATGTGTTACCATTGTCTTAAAACCATTTGAACAAATTTAAACATCATATTATTTAAAAATATTCCAAAAATAGCTACTCCTCAGATACTAAAATACATATTCATATCCCTATTTTAAGGAATCGAGCAGTTTGAATCGCCTCGATTCTTCTCTTTTATTTATTTTCTTATTTTTTCGATTATTTTCAAATAAAGTATCTTACATTTTTATTTCTTATTGTGAGATAACAATCCTACAATCTCTTGTTTTATATTCATTTAATATTTAACTATATTTTTTGAAATTTCTATGTTTTTTTTTTTTCGTTTCTGATTTTGTTTTATTTCATTGATTTACTCTCCATATCCTTAACTCAATCTTCTAAATGTTAGTCTCTCTTTAAATGACCTTTTGCTCATTTTCCTAGAATTTGACGTCCTCTGGGGACATTTGGGGCTAAATTGGGAAGAGCAAAATGCTGAACTTAGTCATTTTTTATGCCTCGTTCAATGTGCTCTCACGGGGGACCATACATGCTTCACTTTTTTTACATATTGCACTATTTTCATCGACCATGAGCATACTGAAAGCAATCAGGTGAAATTGTAAATTCCAGCGTAGTTAAATATTTCTTGTACATTTAGATTAAATAGCATTAATAAGTATTGTATTTTAACGATTTCAATAAATAAATACGTCATTCAACATGAATTTAAAAATCGATTACATGCGTGGTTCTATATTGTTGTCATTATCGGCAAAAACAGAAATAATTGCATAATTTTCATCATGATATTGTAACACATATAGTGTAACACATATATTGTAACACATATATTGTAACACATATATTGTAACATATGCATCACAATACTGACACGTCTCGATCTATCGCATAAAAAAACAACTCATGGTATCTCAAAAAAATAAATAAATGAATAAAATAAAAATTAAAAAAAAAAACTACCGCCGATGCATGGAGTATTGTTGCCACATCTAAGCGCTTTCAGCGCCCCTCTTTAACACGGTCCAAAGGGAAACGAAGTCGCTAACCTAATGAACCACTATCTACTAATCTCCAGGTCTTGTACCATCGCTGCAACGTTACTTCCCTGTGTTTCTTTTACGAGTCCTGCAGTGAAATGTGCTTTCTGCATTTTACTCTTTCAATGTAACTATTTTCGATCAAGGAATAAAATCCTACGCATTCATGACAAAGATTCTCATCTATTAGTTTATTTCATCGGACTGCTGGTCTTAATAATACCCTGTTTCCCCGACTGCACCAACATGCAGAAATTGTAATGTAAGCAGCCATGAAGCTGCTCCAATTTCTATTTAGGTGACAGATTTATAGATGCATCCTAATTCATAGTAGCCTTTTATATCTCAGTGGTAATGGGATACACGGACATAAAAAAAAATAATTAAAGTGGTAAAATCATTCCTGGAGAAAATGTTTCTCTTACACATTAAATTCGAAATAAAACGGCCATTCAGTTTGTTTTTCATTTCTAATGCTCAACTGAGTCATATTTCGCTTGTAATCCTTGTAATTACAAGAAACTTATTCAACTGGCGTCGTCATGTTCACGTAAAGCGCTCTCTCTTTCTCTCTCTCTTTCTTATTGTTTGTAAAGGCGCTTTTAATAGTTGTTTATAACAGCATAACCCTCATTCTTGGTTTTAGTATTTAAATTTTGTTATTTAAAAAAAAAGCTTGTTACGTCGTTAGAATATACAGTAATTTCACTTGTTACTGGATATTCGAAACATATTAAGTAACTCTTCGGATAACAGAAGAGTAGATTTATTTAACTCATGTTTTTTTTGCCACTTCCTCTATCTTGACTTCCTGTTGATGACGTTACTTCCTGAACACGTAGACATAATTTTGAATTGAAATTTCCAGATTCTAACTAATCTAGTTTGGAATTGAAATATGTTTTCCTAGAATGCTATACCCACTATGTCAGATATTTACAGCATTACCTCCTCCATCAAATAAACAGATGCCGGGTCTTCAAGATAAAAGTAATTAAGGAACTGTTCAACTTAATTTCTTCTTCATCTCTCTCTGGTAACGTAATTATTTTATGATACTAATATATTGTCTTAATTGATACAGTTACCCTATAGCATCGTTGTCAATTAATGACGTCACAAGAGCTGCACGATGACACATACATACGCAAGATAATAACATAGTAGATTTTTTCACCTTAAACGCCATAACAAAAACAAATGAAGGAACTGTTCATCTTATTTTTTTCCTTGTTTCGCTCTCTCGTTTGATGAATGATGTTATTTTATGATACCAATATATTGATTTAATTATAGCTGTAAGCATTTAGTATCGCGATAAGTCGATGACGCCACAAGACACTAACATATATCAAAGTTCACGGTGACAAACAAACATACAATAAAACAAGGGCCGTACATTTTTGATATATGGATTAAACTATTCACTAAACCCGTTAAACATTATTTACAATCCAAATTTAGAAAAGTATGATATCGCGATACCCCACGAAAAGACCAAATGTCTATTGCATTCATTAACTTATTAATGAATCGATGATAGTATCAGCAAACGGAATATATTATATGCTATCGTAAAATTGATATAATGCCTGAGCTAATTATCTCCTGACAACATAATAGAGACTGCACTATTAAGGGAATCGGTAATGCATGTAGAATTGTTGCATGACAGGCAAAATGTAGCTAATTTTATCTGGAATAGTACCAAAAATTTAACCGGGTATTAATTAATCTTTTAATTGCATTTTCACCCCAAACAAAACACATTGTCATTTCGATATAGGGGGCTACTCTCTGGAACATACTTTGCAGGGATACTATATAGGAACTTGAGCATCAAGATGTCTGTTTACATTACACTTGAGCTTCTGCATGTCAGTACAGTCATGGGAAAACACTCGAAGGTCATATGGAAGAAATTAATAAAGTAGAAGGCCTTCTGGCATCTGGGAATCTATACTGTGAAAGGTGGGATTTTACTGCTGGTCGGGTTTGTCGGGAGTATTTACAATATCTTTCAGTTCCTCGTAACACTTTGCATTACAATGCTTGTAAAACAGGCAGAGGGATGCAACATTTCATCGATGGGACAGATGTTAAAGCTTAGATAACGGTGCAAGGCTTCTTAGGTTGGAGACTCTCTTTGGAATCCTGTCTAAGTGTGAGATACAAGTAGCGGATGAACCAGACGAAATGTGGCAACAATACGCAATACATGGGCGAATAGTGGCCTAGCAGAAGTACCAGATACTATCAAGTAAGTAACTTTCTAGCATAGTAGAGATGGTCCACCTACTTTTTCAACAGCCTTGGCAATACCCTCTATGTATCTGTTCTAACTCATGTTGCCTGTTGTTATATTATCCGTTTTTGAGGGCGTACATATTATTTACGTGGCAGCCTGTACATATATTATTAAACGTGGATTGTAGTTGACAACACACACATATTTTAAATGTTCATTTAAAGAGGAGACAGAGTGACAGTAGGTACACGTTGAAGACATTTATACGGAGAGAGTTCATATTCACAAGACATATACTTTGATGAGAGGATGAACTGGTATACATTGATACATACTGGAATGATTAAACACATTACCTTTTCTCGTTGGAATGATGAACACAGAAAGCCGACAGTTATAAAAAACATAATGATAGTTTATTCTTCGACTGGTCGGAAATGATTCTGTACTTCAGGAATTCAAAGTCATTACATGGTTCCTTCTAAGTCTCCCGCTTCCAAGAGGGTCCCCTGACTCTAACTGAGAATCGGTCTGATCCTCTCTGTTTCTTTGATTCCTTGATCGCAATCTGATTCTCCTCGTTGTCTTCGGACCCTTTCCTATATTGAGAAATCATTTCTGCCATGATGTCACACGTATGTCTGGTAAACGTGACCACAATTCACGTGTTTTAAACATGCGCAATTTGCACGTTTTGAAGCCATTTCTGAAGACCAGGAAATTTCCCATTCTCTTTGTTTTTCAAAGGAATTTAACCTTCTTGTTAATTCTTTAACCGATATTTTTATTATGCCTTCTTTCTAAGAATGTGAATACATTTTTCAGCCAAATTTTATTTATAAAATATATTAAAAGAATTAACAATTTAACTGGACATTCAATTAAAAACCTATTGTTCTTTTAAACTTATCTACATAGTTCGATTCTCGTTTTATCTGATATCATTTTCATTTAACCAATTTTCTTTTTTACTTACATGAAAAGGGGACAGTGAATGTGAATGTTATACCGACGAGTTTGAACGAAGTTCGTTCAGGGAAGATAGTACAAAATAGCAATTAAGAGAAGTAACGATTTAATTCTCGCTTAAGACGGACAGATACTTAAGCGGCATTAACAAATCTATGTTCATTTTGCTTAAATATCTTTTGTGTATTATGACGAACGAACATAAAATACACTCCTCCTCTGCAAAAAGAGGAAATTAATGAGAGGATGACAGTATTAATGCTGGCGTCCTTCAGGGGCCCATCCTGGGATCAACGCTCTTCCTGATCTATATCAATGATCTCCCTAAACACATTCTTAAATCATTCGTTGACATCTATGCTGATGACACGACCATCTACGGCAACACATCAAAGGCTCTAAATGACAAAGTTCTTTCTGATTCTCTCTCCTCGAGCGTGTAGTTCAGTGGGGGGGGAGACGTGGCTGGTTACCTTTAACGCATCTAAAACCTAGCTCCTATCTTTACACCATCATCTGGCACCAATTGAAATGGATGGCTCTCGTCTAAGAGAAGCCCCATGTTTTGACAAGCTTCTGGGCTTGACCTTCACTCCTGATCTGAAATGGAACACGTACATCAAGTCTGTTGCCAAGGCCGCTGGAAAGATGGTGGGATCCTTGTACCGCTCCAGAAGATATCTCACTACTGATGCAATTCTCTATCTATATAAAAGCCAAGTACGTCCAAGGATGGAATACTGCTGCCATATATGGGCAGGAGCTGCTAAAAACAGCCTATCCTGCTTTGACAGGGTAAAAAATAGTCTTCGTGGCGTAGTTGGGGATGTGCTTTTCTCTTCCCTGCAACCTCTCTCCCACGTTGCGAGCCTGTCTTTGTTTTACCGTTATTTCCATGGCAAGTGCTTGTCTGACCTCCAATCTCTGGTCTCCCCTCGCCAATTTTTTACGAAAAACACCCGTCTAGCTGAAGCAACTGTCAAAAATGTTCCCCTTTCTCTATATGTGCCTAAATCAAAACGTAGATTCCATGAGCACAGTTTCTTTCTTAGAACAGCACGCCAGTCGAACTCCGTCTGCCTGTTTCCCACCTGACTACAACTTGAATGTCTTGAAATCCAACGTAAACAAATTCCTGATGAACCGCCTCCTTAAGTAGACACTTTATGAAATCTCAACACTAACATGGAACGTACTGTACATGCAATAACCCTTATCCCTGAGTGACTTCCGAGCCTTTATAAGTGGTGACCTCCTTGCAAAAAAAAAACAAAAACCAAAAAAACAGAACCAATACTACAGTGCCCATCTTTAAAAAAAATAATAATCTAATCCCTGAGAGACTAATGCAACTACTTCAGAACAGTTAGTATATGTTGAAGGCCAGTAATTGGTCCGAAAGAAAGAAACAATCTGGAGATCAAGACAATAGAATTTCAGCATTTAAGAGGGTGGTTGAACGTCAGGTTGACTGCAACAGTCTGACTATCAATTCTTTGACTATGGCGTTCATAACACCAAAAACCATGTGCTACCGGTATTAAAAGTAAAGATGAAGACTTCATATAGTCCAAAAATGTTGATATTATACACGTACACCTATATGATAGTTTACTGATTAGACGCGATGTTGTGGTTTGTGATAACTCAGGGTGTATCCTGGTCTTTCGGCAACAAAATGTACATCTATAGGCTGGTCATTGTTGTGTGACCGATCCACGTGTTATACTAAATGTCTTGAAAACGGTCCGCGTAGGAAGATCTGTATATTAGACGTCTTTCTAGGTGAAAAGAAAAGCATACCTGATATGTTGAGTTTAGCTCGTTCTTCTCCCAGAATGACGAATTGTTCCTTGAAGGCTTGACATGGTTGGAATCTTCCTCTCAAGGCCCGTTTTGTTTATTAATGTAGACATGTAAGGCAGACACAAAACAACGATGCACGACGCAATGATAATATATGAGAAAAATAATTAACTATTTAATTTTTTTACAAGAAAATATTACACTATTTTTACAAAAAAACACTCTATAAATGATCATTAACTTTCAAAATTAAAACTAGCTCAGCTTAACTAATGATAAGGGAAGTGCCCCCTTCTTTCGTTTATGGAGAGACAAAAATACGTGCTCACCTCATGACTGCCTGGACAAAAAGAGATCGAGAAAAGAATGGGAATTGAGGATTGAATTCTGGTTGCTTATGTATCCCTCCGCCAAGGCCAAATTATCGCCTGGACATGCAGACGGGAGGGGGTAAACAACCACCACAACCGGAGCACTACGATATAGTGCCACGTACGAATAGAAAAGTATATGACATGTAGACATCACATATCTGAATTTTTTTGAGATGAGGCTTGGTGATTCATTTGGATTAATCAAACAGCTGTTCTCAGTTTGAGTGTGAATTTTGCAACGGTTTGGTCGATGTAACCTCCAACCTTCTCCAGGTGTATTTTGCCGAACTCGAAAATGTTTCTGTCGAACTCGGGAATTTCGAAGGAATTTCGAGCGGAACTCATTATTAAACGGGGCTAGCAATTATGTAATTCGCTAAAAAAGATAAAATAGATTCAACTGCGAATTACGCAATATTTCTATCCAGACATACCTGATGGAACAATAGCATGATATCGCTGTGAAGTATATTCTGTCCAAATTCCAGTTTCCGCAGAAATATTTTCAAGTTTGACAAGCTACACCTCAAGAAGGTCGGAGGTTACTTCGACTGAAATCTTATGAAAGTCACACTCAAAATGAGAATAGTAATCTGATGAATCCAAAGAATACGGATGTAGACATCAGTCTAACAAAGTTTACGAAGCGCGTTTCAAAACTAATTATTATGATGACTAAACTTATGCATTTACGACTTGAAAATTTCATTTCTCTGTTGAAGATTAAAACGGTGGGAGTAATCTATGTCATAGACCTCCTCCAGAAAGAGAAATTTGTCATTAAATTCTTGGCGCAAGTGGACTAAGAATGGTGGTTTATATGTAGAAAAATGGAATCCGATACCCAAGATGCCACTCGTTATCATAGTACTATATTTGTTTTTATAGATCTTGAACTTTTTGAGTTAAAAAAACAAGAAATTATACTTTTTGCACGACTATTGTTGAACTGGGATTTTGCTAACAACAGGAAGCTAAGTGCTTCTTGTATTTATAGTGAAATAAAAGATGTAATTTCAAAAGGTAGCTACCATCCAACTATACGATCAAATCTGAAAAAGAGAACGGGAGGAACATATTTTACAAACCAACATATCCTACACTGCCCCCTTCAAAGCTAGGCCTGGCAGTATGGTCACAGGACAATAAAACAGGTAGTTCACTAACCTCCATTCATCATATCTAAAAAAAAAATACCTCTACGTTCGATATTAAGCAAGCAGATACGAAATCTCCATTAGTAATAGATGAAACTGAATTAAATCATTCTAAGTAATAAACAACAAATAACTACGAAAACATGACGAAAAAGTAACGCCTACAAATATATTCAAAATTGCTTATTGGTGCTTGTATTTGGGGAATTTAAAACTAAACGCTCCAGGAAAAGAGGAAATCCGATGTTTGTTCCGCAGGCAAAAATATCGGATGTCTGTATTTTGTGTTTATGTTTGGGCATGCGCATTACTTCACTTGAAAAATAACTTCCTGTTTATATTCCTTGCATGGTTTGTGCATATGAACATTGAAAAGAATTTCTTGCATAGCCTATGGTTGGTTGAAAATAAAAAGAAACCAGAGATTTTTTTTTTATGAGACGCTCTTAGAAAACAACGACTCGGAAAATCATATCCACATTCTTACTGTTATTATGAAAAAAAGAAACATAGTTTTAACAAAAGGGAAGTATAAAAAAAGATATTCTAAAGGTGTCTGAATCTTATTTTACATATAACAAGATATGCGGTGTGGTAACAGTACTCCCAATCGTTATATATATATATATATATATATATATATATATATATATATATATATATATATATATATAAACGAGATATGACACTGATAGAATTTAGATAAAAAATCCTGATAGATATTACTTGAAGTAATACTTTCAAGGTAATCCTAGCCAAAAAGGAAAAGCTTAATAATTAAGAATAGAGCAATATATAAGTTTCGTAGTTTATTTTAAAATTCTGACAAGCGCAGCATATAGAGAAATATATTCGATTTAAAAATTTATTGTTTGACAAAAGGAATCAATAGAAGGGGTTATTTTGATATCCGTAATCCATGGATTTTCAACAATGGCTCATATCATCAGATGAAATGAAATGCGGTTAGCAAAATGTTCAGCTGCAAATGGACGCTAATTTTGCTTTTCAGCATACTTATTGAAAATAGTTTTTTTTGAGTGGTTGTGGATAATTATATGGAAAACATTATACGAAAAGAGAAGTTGATACAAACTGGGTAATCCATTATCGGAAGGAGTCCAATGTCGTTCGGGGTTATAAATCCAGGTGGGCAGAACGCATGAAAGGGTGGATTTTGCATGCGCTGTAGTTAGGTCAATATTCTTAAATATTGAGGTTGCATGACCACACCTCTTGTTTGAGACGAAATAGGCAAAGCTCATAGTCAGATTTCATCACGGTTTGATTGATCTATGATAGTTAATAGGCTTTCTTTTGTGTTACGAAGTAGCTCAATAGACAACATATTCGCCTCTCTTGCAAAAGATTTCAGTTTTGAATCCAAAGTTCCGATGTGTTCAACTGATGAGACTTAATGGGGGCCAAACTCAAGTCTTCAACTTCGTGTTTGTTGGTCTTCATTGCTTGTGTGAGCTGTGACGTTGTCTGTTTAACTAATTATATAATCTTTCACATTCTGAAAATTCTAATATATATATATATAAGCCTGAAGAATCCTAGAGTGGATGAAACGCGGAATATTCAGTGTAGCTTAATCGCCATATGCATTTTATAACTTACTAACTAGCTCTAGCTACGTATTGATCACTTTTGAAGTAAATACATAATGTGTACGCATAAATCTGTACTTTCGTATATTAATTTTATGTGAGTAAATTAATAGTTATATATATATATATATATATATATAGTGAACATTGAATTAATTAATGAACAATATATAATGAATGGCATTAAAACTATATAAATATTATTTATTAGGAAAAAAGAAAGTGGAAGGAAAAAGGGATGAACACGAAAGAAGAAAAATAAAGTTAGGATAAAAATCAAAATCTGAGAAGTCATATTCGAGGTTTTGATTAAAAGGAAATGACTCCGTTAAGTTTTAAATTAATAAGTTGAAATTATAAAAGTGTCTGAATCTGTTAAGTTTAAAATTAAAAAGTTGCAATTATAAAAGTGTCTGAATCTCTCTCCTCTGATCTCGAACGCGTGGTTCAGTGGGGAAGTCGTGGCTAGTTACCTTTAATGCATCTAAAACCAAACTCCTATCTTTACATCATCAACGCTCTAATCCCCATCTGGCATCAATTGAAATGGATGGCTCTCGTTTGGGAGAAGCCCCGTTTTTTGTACAAGCTTCTGGGTTTGTCCTTTACTCCTGATCTGAAATGAAACACGTACATCAAGTCTGTTGCCAAGGTCGCTGAAAAGATGGTGGGATCCTTGTACCGCTCCGGAAGATATCTCACTACTGATGCAATTCTCTATCTATATAAAAGCCAAGTACGTCCAAGGATGGAATACTGCTGCCATATTTGGGCAGGAGCTGCTAAAAACAGCTTATCCTGCTTTGACAGAGTACAAAATAGACTTCGTGGCTTAGTGGGGGATGTGCTTTTCTCTACCCTGCAACCTCTCTCCCACAGCAGAGACGTTGCGAGCCTACCCTTGTATTATCGTTATTTCCACGGCAGGTGCTCGTCTGAACTCCAATCTCTGGTCCCCCTTCGCCAATCTTTCACGAAAAACATCTGTCTAGATGAATCCACTGTGAAAAATGTCCCCCACTCTTTATCTGTGCCTAAATGAAAACGTGGATTCCATGAACAAAGCTTCTTTCTTAGAAGTGCACGCCTGTGGAACTCTGTTCCGTCTGACTGTTTCCCACCTGACTAAAACTTGGATGTCTTCAAGTCCAACGTAAACAAATTCCTAATGAACCGCCCCCTTAAGTAAACACTTAATAAAATCTCCACACTAACGTACTATACTTGCAATAACCCTTATCCCTGAGTGGTTTCCGGGCCTTGATAAGTGGTGACCACTGTGTAAAAATAAAATCTGCTAGTTTAAAATAGATAAGTTGAATTATAAATGTTTTCGCTCCAGGTAAATAATAAAGTTAGCGGATTACGTAGTGAATTGTGTAGGGATATTATGAATTATAATTGATGTAATAATAAGTTTAAATAATTAAACAGTGAACAGCAACTTAATACTGCATAGATTTTCATTCAGATTAATAATAATAATGTAAATATGTGCAATGAATAATAATCATTGATGGTATTTAGTTAAATATTGATATATTAATTAAAAAAAAATTATTACATTTTCACTCCAAACAAAGCACATTGCCACTTTGATCAAGGGGGCTACTATCAGGGACATAGGCTACAGGAGTACTATGTGCGGAGTTGGGCAGCAAGATATATAATCGGTTAATGCTCAATTATAAGGAAAATCCGAAAATAAAGTCGTATTATTTATATTTTGTTTACAGAAAGTTTTAGATGAGATGAGTCATTGGTATCGTCGGTTTGAAACCCGATAATTAGGAGCCGTTTTAGATACCCATATCAAGATTTCCTCGGTTAATACTCATCCCCTGTTTTATATGTCTTTTCCGTTCTTCTCCCACATGCATACATACATACATACATACATACATACATACATATATTCGTATATACATACATACACATACATACATACATGGATACATATATACATACATATATACGTACATACGTATATACATACATACATACATATATACATACATGCATATATGCATACATACATACATACATACATACATACATACATATATACATACATACATATATACATACATACATATATAAAATGACAATATATAAGGAAAAGATGAAAGAGAGACTTCTACTCCAGTAGTTTCTTCCCCAGAACGGCTAGGCTTTGGAATTTCCTTCCGGGTTCCTGCTTCCCTAACTGTACTGACATGCAGAAGTTCAAATGTAACGTGTACGACATCTTGCTGTCGAACTCCCCAAATAGTACCTCTGTAGCTTATGCCCCTGATAGTAGCCCCCTACATCAAAATGGCAATGTGCCTTGTTTGGGATGAAAATGTAATAAAAAAAACTAAAAAAAAACATTGTTTAAAAATAAAAGCAATAGCTGCTGCATATGGTTCCCTGTTAATATATTTACAATGGTTGGGATTAAGAGGACTTTATCAATTAATCAGCGAATTAGTTACGTCTGGCAATGAAGTAGGACTTTAGTCCGGGTATGTCAACAGATTTTTGACAGACCTTTTCTCGTGCATTTGACAATAACTGAGTCATTTCTATGTAGGTTTTTGACAACATTTTCATTGGAAAATGTACGGGAAAATCCTAAAAAACGAAATCACAAGTATTTTGCATTCATTAGCACGCTACTATGCAAACGGCTCTCCTGTTGCATCCTATGAAAATAAATTGGATAAAAAAAAAGAATGTAGTATTTTTATATTTGTTAATACAAAAGTAAAAATACACATGATATATATATATATATATATATATGTATATATATATAAATATATATATATAAATATATAAATATATGTATATAAATATAAATATATATAAATATACATATATATATAAATATATATATATATATAAATATATATATATAAATATATATATATAAATATATATATAAATACATATAAATATATATAAATAAATATATATATAAATGTATATAAATATATATAAATAAATATATATATAAATGTAATTAATCTTGCTTTCCGAGCTGTTGGAAAACTGCTTCTGTGGTACCAGTATTCAAGAATTCTGGCGAAAGAACTGACCCATTAAATTATCGCCCTATTAGCCTCCTCCCACTTTTTGTCAAAATATTTGAGACCTAAAGTAACCATGCTCTAGTCCAGCACCTTACAGATGCTAAACTTCTGACCGATCATCAATATGGATTTAGACAAGCCCGTTCCACGGCAGACATCATCACTGTAATCTCTGAACGCATATACCATTCACTGGACAAAGCGGGAGAGGGCAGAGCGGTAGCTCTAGATATATCTAAGGGTTTTGACAGGGTATGGCATGAGGGTCTCCTCAGGAAGATTAGATCTTACGGTATCACTGGTAGAATACTTAACATAATTAAATCCTTCTTAGATAAGAGAAAAATCCAGGTTGTGCTCGACGGTCGTACATCTAAACAATATGATATAAATGCGGAAGTGCCCCAGGGATATATCCTTGCACCTCTGCTGTTCCTGATATTCATAAATGACCTCCCCGACAAAATTTCCTCTGAGATGGGTATATATGCTGATGACACCACACTCTATAGCAGGCACGACAGGAAAACGAATGAACATATATCCAAAGTAATGGCAGAAACACTAGAGGATGACCTCCAATCAGTAGTGGAATGGGGACAAAAATGGATGGTAACGTTCAATGCCACCAAGACAAAACTGGTTTCATTCAATAATTACAAGAAACCTTCTCTACCACCTATAGTAATAGCCAACGACTCTTTATCTGAGAGTACGTCTCTCAAGCTCCTTGGCCTAACGTTCACAGGAAACATGAGTTGGAACAATTACATCGAGGGCATTGCCAGGGCCGCTGCAAGGAAGGTGGGCTCTCTCTACCGTGCTAGAATACTTCTAACACCCGAAAGTATCCTGTACCTCTATAAGGCCACTATTCGCCCATGTATGGAGTATTGCTGTCATATTTGGGCCGGTGCATCGGCTACTAGTCTCTCGCTCCTTGACAGGGTTCAAAAGAGAGTCGCAAATCTGATAGGCCCTAAACTGGCATCTAAACTTCAGCCTCTGTCCCATCGTCGAAACGTTGCATCCCTCTGCCTGTTCTACAAGTATTATAATGGTGAATGCTCTGAAGAACTGCAAGCACTAGTGCACCCACGACGTGAACACCCTCGACAGACCCGACAAGCTGCAAAATCCCACCCTCACACAGTAGAGATCCCTAGATGTAAAAGATCTTTCTACTCCAGTAGTTTCTTCCCCAGAACTGCTAGACTTTGGAATTCCATTCCAGGTCACTGCTTCCCCAACTGAACTGACATGCATAAGTTCAAGTGCAACGTGAACCAACATCTCGCTGCCCTAATCCCTACATAGCACCCCAGTAGATGTTTCCCCTGATAGTAGCCCCCTACACCAAAGTGGCAATGTGCCTTGTTTGGGGTGAAAATGTAATAAAAAAAAAAATATATATAAATATATATATATATATATAAATACATATAAATACATATATAAATATATATATTAATAAATATATATATATAAATACATATATATAAATATATATATATATAAATAAATATATATATATGTAAATATATATATAAATATATATATATATATAAATATATATATATATGTATAAATATATATATATATAAATATATATATAAATATATATATAAATAAATTTATATATATGTAAACATATATAAATATATATATATATATATAAATAAATATATATATAAATAAATAAATATATATATATATATATATATATACTAGCAGAAGTACCCGCCGTTTACTGGGTTCTAAAGCAGCCTACAGAAAATGAACTGTGATTGATGAAAGTATGATAGGTTATGAAAAGGAGGGGGTTTTAAAGAATAGGTTTTGATACTCAAAAATTTTACCCTAAGCAAAATATGATGAAAGTAAAGATAATTTTCGCGAAAATATATTTTTTATATCAACTTTCTTTCCATTCGTAACCAACAGTGACCAACAAAATGATGTTTCCTTACAAAGAGAAAATGTTATATATATAATAATTTAAATTTAAATAAGAAATAAATGTTACCATAGTCAATAAAAGTTACTTTTATAGTAGAAAAGATTAATTGGTTTGTATTTTTAAGTAGTTTGTAAAAAAATTATTTTTAATTCACGAACCGCTTTAAAAAAATCAAAATGGCAGCGAATTTGAAATGTAGAGCCCCGTTTTCAATTTGAAGGAGGGACTCCTGTGCATTCTGTGTTAACGATTTAAGAGAGTTCTGTCAACGTAAGGAATATTCATAATCATATTTTAATGTTTTACGTTATTTTGTGCTTGAGGAATATTCGATTATGGAATGTGTAGTTTATCTAAAAATTCATTGAAGTAGTTATCGCCTCAAATTTCGTTTTAATTTCGGTTGGCTGAAATTATTTCAAGTAAAGAGCATTAAAACTATTTAAAAAAAAACATTGACTGAACTTTTATGGACTATGGTAATATTTATTTCTTGTATGTTTACTTTAGTCGTTTTTTGACTTTTCTGCAAAACACTTAATAATATCGACGAGACCAAGAAACAAAAATTAGTAAAATATTCAGAAACAGCAAAAAAGTAAACACGTAATTACTTTTGTTTTTTAAAAGCAAAGAGTCGATATAAATCTGACTAAGAAGAAAATGCCGCCCATTTCAGTCAGAGCAGTTTCGTTTCAGTTTTACAGTATTGAACGGTGTAGTATTGCGTCAGCGGATTCAGGGTTGTACTATGTTAACGTAAAGAATACGCAGAAGGGGTTGTAATCAACTGAATTCCGTCTAGTACATTGACAAACAAAGCTTAAACAGATATATAAATAAAAAAAAAAAAATTATGTAAATGTTTTTAAAAGACACGTGATAACGTGAGCAGGATTTTTCCTTCTTTACATACGATAAAAAGTAGCGTTCTTTTTTTATTATTTATATATTTATTATCTATTATCGAAAGAGTGCCACGTACAAGTGGAGAAGGAAAAAACAGAGTTATGCAAAATTTGTGTCGGGAATTGTCTAAAGTTCAGACTTTTTTTGGGGGGGGTTTGCCTTTGAAAAGAACGTGAATTTATTAGGTTATTTTATTCGACACAATATGATTCAAATCAAAAAAATAAATAAAAGCTAACGTGAATTAAGATTAAAGTTCAGGTGTTATTGTGGACCCTCACCCCTTTTAAAAAACCTTGTTAAACTTTGTGACACATTTACATTCTATGGAGCTCAGACGCGAACGAACGCCTAATAATTCTATTATACTATATTTCTTCAACTGAAATATAATTATCAAAGTATACTTACGAAAATAGATATTAATAGTTTTTGTTAAAGTTTGTGCCATATTTCCATAGAGTACAGGCGCGAACGCAGACCCTATTATTTATTATACCATCCCGATTCAAGTTGAAGCATACTTATCAAAGTATTCTTATGTACATCTATATCAAAAACGCTTGTAAACGTTTTTTTGTTTTCATTTTTTATTTCCATACGTTTTGGGCCAGTCGCTAACGCATACCCCACGATTTTTATGAATCACCGTTCTGCCAGATCAAACATACTCATTTCTGATCCTCGATACATCTTCTATCAACAAAAACGGGTCGATATATCGTCGGCTTTAACTGCCTGGCATGGGTCGTTTTTGTGTGTTCATTGCGTCGTTGTAGGCAGCTTTCCGTACTCGCAATGATGGGAGGACCTGTAGGCTGAAATCGAACACTTGTACAAAAATAGCGAACAAATTCATTTTTATTAAAAAATATATAATTTATTTAACAGTTAACAAGTAGGAAGCATATTTAGTCGACCCAAACCACTATATTTCTCGCGTACGGCGTGCAAGCTTAAACTGTTTAAGAACAATGAAATTATATTTAATTCTTTCTTTGTTCATTGAAAGAGAGAGAAGTGGTGTAAAAGGGCGAAATGGAGAAAGAAAGAGAGAACGAGAGAGTAAGTGTGAGAGATAGAGAGAGAGGGACATTCATAAATAACGTTTAACATTGTTTTGTTTTTGTATCCATGAGTTCTTTCGGGTTTGACCTTTCAAATTCTAAGGTCTTATATCGTTTTGCCTTGGTTCAATATTATAAACAAACTGTCATTCTTGGCTTGTGTCATAGCAGAACATTTTCAAAATAACAAACAACTGTTTAACACATTTGCACCGCACAAGTGCAGATCAAGTAAGGCACAAGGTTAATTCATGTAGAAGCCCCCAGCTACCTCAAAAGGGGATATGTCATTGTGTCACACACACACACACACACACATATATATATATATATACATACACATACATAAATGAATAAAGAATATATATATATATATATATATATATAAATCAATAAAAGAAATATTTAGAATGCTTTAGCCTATAAAATAAACTTTAGATTATTTTATATGAGGAGTGCGTTCGAAATAAGCGCCCCTTTTAAAACTATGATTTAACCCTGATACTTCATTTTTGCAAGTTTAACTTTTATTCGAATAATAATGTGAAACTAAATTATAAAATAATCAGTTAGTTTCGCGATATGAATGCTTGTGTTTAGGGCAAAATACAAGCATACTACTTTTACATTATCACATTTATTGAAGCCATTATTTACAGACAATTTTATAAAATCAACAGTAGATTCTCTACAGTGCAATGTAGACTACAATGTATTGTGGAATAAGTCAATGTGTGGAGGCATTAAAAGCTTCCTCCTTGTACAATGTGAGGAAGGGGTCTCAAACTAAATAAACAATCAATCGAATTGATTAAAAATGGGGGATTTGACCAATTTCGAAGACAATATGTCAAGACGAGAAAAATATACGCTGAGAAATTTGTAAAAGAGATGTAAAAAAGAAAAAAAAAACAACTATTCATGCATGTCATGATATCCGGTTGTGACATTGTTGACTGGCCACAAATAAGATATAAACAGACTATACACTGAAATAAGTTGAATGTTGACAATGGACATAATAATATACAGAAACCAATGTTTGCAGGAGGAGGTATGTGCCAACATCGTGTCACTATTGATATCTGATGAGCTCACAGCGACATCACTAGATAGGACCCAACAAAACAACTTCCATAACGAATTGGGACATACTTTTTAGAAAAGAATGTCCTTCAAATAAGTCAGAATAAGAAAATAATCCTGCTACGTTAATTGCCCAAAGAAGTCATCAAAAATGGACCCGGTTTCAATTAATAAGGAGGCTAATTTAGACTGGATATAAAGAACAGTGTTCCATTATGATCAAGAGATGATTATAATGGCTGCCCAGAATCAAGGCTTGGTGATCTATACTTTGAAGGCGATGAGTGGTTTCGATAATAACAATTGCATATGCTGCCGCACAAAGGCAGAAAAAAGAGAAGTTCTGCTGAAAACGACACTTATAGGATGAGATGCAATAGAGTATGTAAATATCCCCATAATATCATCTCTAAAACCTTGAATACCGAAAGTCATTGGAAAATATAACAGAAAGAACTGTTAAAGTCCAGGCACCATTACAATGAAATTTCTACAGTTTTGTGCCTATTTAATATTACTACGAAGGGAAACAAACCGAGAAGGAGAAAAAAGAACCCCCCCTAAAGTTAGTGTTCCTGATGTGTGTGATTAACAGAGGTGATAGCAAAATAACGAAATACAAAGGTCTTAAAAAATGAAGCAAAATCTTCGGTAGATTTCCATAATTTTAGTAAATATAGATGCAACTTGACTCATAAAATTGAATATTAAAAGCTTATATGGAAAATATGCCCGGTGAACCAAGTGCAAGAGAGATAGACACAATTTGAGATTAGTGATTGTTATACATCTTATTTTGTCGTGTTGTAAAAAAGCCGTCACCCAGCAGAGTTTACAGCTGGGTATCAGGTGGCTGGACCTATTTTACTACACGATGACAGAACATGAACTAGCTGTCATTGCTGAGGCCACTCATATTTTTAAAAGAACTGGTAATAGAGGCGTTGGGATCTCTTTATCACAGCTCTGTTTAACCCGTTGTCTCATATCAATAGGTCAGGTTTAACAACTATTTGCTATTTACATAACTGTAAATATTCCATAGTTAAGAGAAATAATGTAAGTATAACATAGTTAAGAGAAATAATGTAATTATTTCATACGGAAAAGGGAATAATGTAGGTATTACACAGTGAAAGGGGATAATGCAGGTATTAGAGTGTGAAAGAGGATAATGTAGGTATTACGTAGTGAAAACTGAGAAATATAGGTATTACATAGTTAAAAGGGACGATGTAGGTATTACACAGTGAAAGGGAATAATGTTCGTATTATACATTGAAAAAGGATAATGTAGGTATTACATGGTGAAAAGGAGAGAATGTAGGTATTGCATAGTGTACATCGGAAAAATGTAAGTATTGCATAGTGGAAGGGGATTATGCAGGTATTACAAAATCAAAGGTGATTATGTAAGTATTACATAGGGAAAAGGTATAATGTAGGTGTCATAGAGTAAAAAAGGATAGTGTTAATATTATATAATAAAAGGGGATAATATAGGTATTAATCAGTAAAAGGGGAAAATATTAGTATTACATAATAAAAGGGATAATGTCTTGTATTATATAATGAAAAGGGAAAATGAAAGTAGGACGAAGGGGATTATGTTGGTATTACATAGTGAAAAGGAATAAGGTATGACTTATTTTCAATTTTTTTTTTTATATATGTTCCATAACATTTTTCTGCATTATATATTAAACTTTTAAAAGACGATCGAGTGGAGATATTCATTGCATAGTAGGAGGTTTTAGAAGAATTTTAATACCGTATGTGTGTAGGTGTGTACGCTTGTGTGAATAACCCAAGATAAGTTACGGTTTATACAAGTAGTTTTCATCAACCACTTTTCTGCTCTAACGATTAAATAGTTTTTTTTTAATTAAACTTTTATTTCGTGAACTTCGTCTTCTAGATTCCTCATGATTGCAACATCATCACTTATAATTACCCCCCCCCCCCCCGACGACCATTATCATGATGATGACCCCATCCTTCAATCAGCCACGCCAAATTAGGCCGGCGCTAATGTCACATTTCGCTTGAAAACCGCGCCATACGCGCGTTACCTTCGACATTTTACACACTTGTAATTAGAAAAGAACAATTAGTCTTCACATCAATTAGTCAAGTCGATAGCCAGATTAACAGGATTGATAGTTCTTTTGTTCCCACGCAAAAAAAAGTTTTATCACAAGTACATACCCACCCAGACACACACATTCGTACAGATACATATGCAAGAATACTTAAAAAGAGTATTTTAAATCTATATGGACACGGTTTATGGAAATTTAATATATTATATATATATATATATATATATATATATATATAAATATATATATATATATATATATATATATATATATATATATATATATAGTAAAACTGGTAATTAGTAAAAACGTGAAGAGAAAATGTGTTTTATTTTTTATTACCGTTTTCATCGGAAACATATGTAACCAAACAGATAAAACGGTAATAAAAAAGAAAACATATATATACATATATATATATATATATATATATATATATATATATATATACATATACATATGTATTGCTAAATATATATATATGTATATATATATATATGCATATGTATTGCTAAATATATATATATATATATATATGTATGTATATATATATATATATAAGTGAAAGCGTATGTCTGTGTGTGTGTCTGTGTACCTTTCCATACGCAATAACTCTGTCAATTTTAAGTCTACAGACTCGAAATTTGATATACAAGGTACTGAGATTTGGGGTTAATCGATGTGATTGGATTTCGGCCAGAAATTTAGCGATTAAGGCGTCAAAGTTCAACAATTTGACTTTTGAGAACTCTACCAAACTCCTCCGACAATTCTTAATCTAAACACTTAAAATTTTAGATATAAGTTCATTAAACATGGATCTAACTTAATAACTTGATTCGAGCCTGAAACAATACATTTTAAGGGGTCATAATAGGGGTTAAAGTTTAAAAAAATTGACCGCTTTTTTTTTTGCTCAACATACACCTGCAAATACCCGGGCAACGCCGGGCTGAAATGTTAGTATATATATATATATATATTTATATATATATATATATATATATATATATATATATATATATATATATATTATTTTTAAAACAGTAATCTACGTACACGCGTGTTTCGAGGTTTTTTACCTCTCATCAACGTAGCTTAACTGCCTCCAGGGATCGAACCTCAGACCATGTTTACCACAGTCTGGTGCCTTAACCATTAGGCTATAATCCCTAGATTGATTATACTGTTTATTTTTATCGCTTATTAATTTAGATTTTTAAGCGAAAAGTTGTTATCGCTTGAAAAATAACAACAACAACAACAAAAAACCTCGAAACACGCGTGTACGTAGATTACTGTTTTAAAAATAATAAAATAAATAAAAATGTTAAATACGTCCAAATTAAACAGGGCGACTTTCTAAGTAAATAATTAAAAAAAAAAATGAGCTCCGAGGCGGCGCCAATACTAACCGTAGTTATTGCTTGAAAAATAACAACAATAACAAAATATATATATATATATTACTATATATATATATATATATAAATGTGGCTAAATATATATATATATAAAAGTGAAAGTGTGTGTCTGTGTGTCTTTGTGTCTATGTGTGTACATTTCCCTACACAATAACTCAGTTAATTTTCAGTCTATAGATTCAAAATTTGATCTACAGGGCACTGAGATTTGGGAAAATCTTTGTAATCCGGTTTCGGCTAGAAATTTGGCAGTTAAGGTGTCAAAGTTCAACGATTTGACCTTTGAGAACTCTACCAAACTCCTTCGTCAATTCTGGGTCTAAACATTTGAAATTTTAGTTATAGGTTCCTTGAACATGGATCTAACTTAATAACTTGATTTGATTTGAACCCAAAACAATGAATATTAAGGGTTTATAATAGGGGTCAAAGTTTTTAAAAAATTGACCCTTGTGATCTCTACCAAATTACTCAGAAAATTTCTGGTCTAAACATTTGAAATTTTACATAAAGGGTATTCAGAGATAGGGCAAGCTTTTTAATTGGTTTGGGTCGAAAATTGAAGCTACCAATACATAAATGTATATATGCATGTATATTTGTATGTCTGCCTAAAACTTTCACAGAGGCGACAAATTTTCACAAGATAAGCATCGTTTTGAAGCTCGACCCTTCAGACGAAAATACCGAAAAATTGGCTAAAAACATTAATTCATCACCCTCAACTTTGCACTTTTCTACAGGGAGAGGTCGCTCTTTTCCATCGATCTTTTCGAAAATCATCCCCTCTTTTCGATTGTCTAGCCTTAATTTAAACCTACGTCACTTTCTGTTTTGCGGTAGTCGTAACAGCAAAGACGTCAGCTACTATTTTGGATTCCGTTTCTCCGTGCTTCTAAAAAGTTGCTTACGACTAAGCTACCCTTTTGCACATGACCGCACTTTCCACTGGACTGACAATACACAATCTCTACCTTCGACCAACAAACTCTGCTGAACGACATCATGGTGCGTAAGAAAGAAAAAAAAAGAAAAAAGAAAAAAAATATATTGTACTGTTTAAAAAGAAAACTCCTGATGAAGGCGTTATAAGCCGAAAATTTGAAACTTTAAATATATAAATTTTGTTTATTTTAAAAAAATACAGATATGCACGTGGTCGTTCTTTCTAACCTCATATTTTTAATTCCGTTTTCTCCGTGCATCTACAGAGTGGATTACCACGAAACTAATATATATATATATATATATATATATATATATATATATATATATATATATATATATATATATATATATATATTATATGGAAAAATGCGCGCATGAAAAGTAATATTCTTAAGATTTTATTAAACCTGGAAAAGTAAAGGACAAGAAATTAAACCTGGAAAAGTAAAGAACAAGATATTCTAGTAAAGTAAAAAATAAGAATTTTTTAGACTTAAAATATAACAGCTAAAAATAACATTTGAATATAGGTAAATATTTTATTTATTATTTGCATATGTTGTTGTTTATTGTTGAGTTAGAAAGGGTGTCAGTCGCTGGATTGAACTTATTTCCCCCTATTATTTGCATATATTTATGTAGTGAAAATTGTTTGAATAAAATTAATTCATTAGTTAGTTAGTTAGTAGATGGAATTAATAATTTTATAATTTACATAAAAATTAATAATTTTATTATATCATAATTAGGATCATTTAATCCTTTTTAACTCAACAATAAACAACAACATATGCAAATAATAAATAAAATATTTATCAATATTCAAATTTTATTTTTAGCTCCAATATTTTAAGTCTAAAAAATTCTTATTTTTTACTTTACTAGAATATCTTGTTCTTTACTTTTCCAGGTTGAATTTCTTGTTCTTTACTTTTCCAGGTTTAATAAAATCTTAAGAATATTACTTTTCATGCGCGCATTTTTCCATATAATCCATGATTTTTCCAGGCATTGCTATTGTATTAATATATAAATTTATAATATTTATTAATGATTGTCAAAAAAAATTAGCTCTCAAACACACATTTATGCAATATTTATCATTCAATCACAGTAGTTCCGAGCCAGGGTCTCTACCAAGACTGCGGTTCATGAATTCGTGATCTGTATAGAGCGTAAACTAACAAAAAAGAAGATGGCACTTGGTGTCTTTTTTAGATATCGTTGGAGCTTTTGACAACATACCCTTCAATAGTATGTTCAAGTAGTTACGAGAACTCAATGTGCCACCAGTACTCATCCTATGGATTGAGTATATGGTGAAGCACAGAACAGTTCAAGTAGAACTACTGAGGGCAACTGTTAAAAGGGAAGTAGTTACACGAAACCCCCAAAGTGGGATTTTATCACCTTTACTATGGAACTGTATGCTGAATCCTCTTTTAAAGAAGTTTAAAAATAGGAATATTTATGCCCAGGCTGATGCTAATGACATCGCAGTGCTTGTCGCGGGTCCAAAAGCATCATTGGTCAGATACATTGCCAAAATGGGACTATATTTTTCATCAAATGTGATAACGAAAAATTTGAGTTCATTCAAAGATTGTGTATATCATAGAATTCACTAATATTTTTAATCGATAAATTCACCATTTTTTGCTATAAAAGCATCAGGAGAGTTAAAAAAAATGAATTATTAAAAAAAAGTTCGGTTTTTTAATTATAAAAAAAAAAACGATACACGGGATTGAACCTAATATCTTTCCACCAACCCCCGGTACTCTAACCGTTACGCTAAGATGTCATATTGGGAAAATCGCAGTAAAAAATATTTATATACAAAAAAAAGTTATGCAAAATAAAAAAAAAGCGTTAGTCACTTATGTACTTACTCTCCTGTTTGTTAACCCACATATTTTGTTGTAACTTTTTTTCTACTGAACCAATTTTCAAAATTTTTTTTTCAAAATGTAGCTAATGAGGTGTTCTATCAAACTATATAACCTGTTTGAAATTTGGTTGCGAACGGAATTAGTGGTGGGGGTTTGAATGTGTCTCAATTCAGTCAATTTCGGACTTAAGCATATATTCAACCACTACCGTGGTTGAATGATATATGTGTGTTATTATATATATATATATATATGTTACTATATATATATATATATATATATATATATATATATATATATATATATATATATATATATATATATATATACTAGCATTTCAGTCCGGCGTTGCCCGGATGTTTGGAGGTGGTTGTCGAGCAAAAAAAAAAGCGGTCAACTTTTAACCTTTGACCCCTATTATGGCCCCTTAATATGTATTGTTTTTGTTCAAGGAACCTATATCTAAAATTTCAATCGTTTAGACCTAAAATTGGCGGATGAGATTGGTAGATTTCTCAAAGATCAAATCGTTGAACTTTGAGCCCCTAACAGCCAGATATCTGGTCGAAAACCAATCAAAAATTTTTTTTCCCAAATCTCAGTACACTGTACATCAAATTTCGAGTCTGTAGACTTAAAATTGACAGAGTTCTTTCGTAGAGAAATGTATACACGCAGACACACAGAGACACTGACACACTTACACATTCACTTTTATAGCTATATAGATAATAGATATATGATTTTACTTAAAATCTGTATTCCTCATCGTCTTTGATTTTAGCGCCATTTTAGCAAACTTTTAAAACTTAACAACTAAGACTAGAACGGCATATGTTGCAGTTTCGATTTCAACTGATTACACCAAAATTCTATTTTTACAAACTTCGAAAATCAATACTATATATGAGATATAATATAATAATCAATGGAGTATTACCTTTTTAAATAATTAAAAAAACATGTAAATTAATACGAAATCGGCATGAATTAAAATACATGTAAGCGCATTAAACGCCTGAGTCACGCTAGGACTCACTACTATATAGTAGGTACAATATAATAATCAATGAAGAATTGGCTCTCTAATTATAATTACGAAATATACTTACATCTATATTTAAGCCCATCTTTCGACGAGGCAACGCCGAGCACCATCCTATTATATATATATATATATATATATATATATATATATATATATATATATATATAGTTTTTTATCAGTGGAGATGATAATTAATAAAAACTGAAGAAAGTGCTCAATACTGTTGTAGAGCAAATATGCGTTTTTTTATTACCGTATATTTCTGTTAAGTTACATTAATGTTTCAGCTACCTGGCCGTTTTTTGGCCGTGCGTAGCTTCCTCAGACTTTTACAGAAATGTTCGTTATTATGGTATGAAAGGGTGAAAGAGTGAATGAGGTCAGGGGGTGCAGGAAGATAAAAGAGGAAGGGAACAAGGGGGAAAAGCAGACCCTCCCACTATTCCCCCCTTGTTCCCTTCCTCTTTTATCGACTCTTCTCGCACCCCTCCGACTTCATTCACTCTTTTATCCCATAATAACGAACATTTCTGTAAAAGTATGAGGCAGCTATGGACGGCTAAAAAAACGTCCGGGTAACTGAAACAATAATGCAACTGTACAGAAAGATACGGTAATAAAAAATAAAACGTACATATATATATATATATATATATATATATATATATATATATATATATATATATATATATAATAAATTCCACAGCCAAACTACGTCGCAGTCCACAAGAAACGATATATATATATATATATATATATATATATATATATATATATATATATGTATATATATATTCTACGAAAAGATGGGCAAGATATTATAGTAAAAAATACAATACACTTATAACTTTAGAAAGGTAACTAATCTTTAACATATCTCTCACCCCAAGTCTGACTTGCAACGTTGTAAAGCCACACAAAATCCCCTTCCAAAGTAAAACATGCAGAATTTATCTCCAATAGGAAAAAAAGGCTTCCCAGTCTTGAGTCCTAAACAGTTAAAAAGCCTTAGAAATAATGATGTTACATTATATTAAATTTAGCAGCATATTTCACGCCCATCAACATTGCAATCGAGTATATTTTTGTCTGCTTTTTATATTTTAAAAATAAAACAAGAATATGAGTTATATATTTGTATATTTAACGATATTTTTCATGTTTGAGTTATTTATATTATTCTTAAGTTTCCAAAAACATTATCCTAAAAAGTCTTTTATATATAGTAGCTCGAATTGTAAATTGAATTTTCATTTTCAGAGCAAGTATATCATTACTTATTTATCAAAAACCGTAAGAAAAATATAACTCCCACTCAATCTTTTTTATTATTATTTATGAAGTGCATCTTACACGTGTTTCGTTGAATAGTAAAAAACACTAAAAAATCTTCTTAGAGAAAAATGTTCATAAAAAAATATAGTAAAGGTGTCTTTATAGAATGAAAAAGGATTTGGAAAAAAAGATAATGGTGTCTGCAAAAACATTACTACAAAAATTATATTTTGTAGTATTTGTAGAGGGAACTTAAATTTGTACTAAAGAGAACTTGATTGCTTCCTGGAAAAAATATGAATTCCTAAAGTAGAGAACTTGATTGCCTAAGAGACACTTTACTCTAGTTTTTACCTCTCTCTGTACAATAATTTGTTAAGACAGATATGGAATGAGGATACTTCCACATACATATAACCTCTGACTAAATATTCAAAATTTGCGGCTAGTCAGCGTCGCCACTCACAAGGCCAATTCAAACACAAAATAGAGTACACTCGGCATCGTCTTACTGTCAACGCTTACCCTGTGGGAAAGTTTCATATGCAAAAAGCAAAATCACAAAAAAAACAAAAAATTCCTAACTAAGGGTAAGGATAATGAGTAAACGTTAGATAAAATGATGGTTACATTAATTAAGAACTTGCCAGGATTCGAACCTGGAATATTCTGATACGTAGTCAGACGCGTTATTCATTGCGCCACATGTCCTGTCCGTATGCCGCTAGATGTAACCGCGACTCTACATAGACAGTGCTAAATTCCGTGTACATGGGCAACCAACTTTTTCTGACAAAAACGAAACGGCTAACAAACTCTTATTTTTGGCCTTTTGTATGACTCGACCTTGTTCGTTACGAACCATATATAGATAAGGACACTCTAGAGACTCACATGTTTCAGGGGGAAAAAGAATTTTTCTGTTCAGTGCATCCGTTCGAAAGTTTTATTGGTATACTAGCATGCGTGCCCGGCGCTGCTCGGATGTTTGGTCGTGTGTGTTGAGCAACAAAAAAAAAAAAAGGAAAAAAAGTGGTAGTAAGAAGGCAGGCTCGAAATCATACCGCGAAGGAGAAAAGAACGGGAAAATGACGTATTTGCTGTTACGACCACCACAAAACCGGAAGTGATGTAGGTTTAAATTAAGGCTAGACAATCGAAAAGAGGGGATCTCATTCGAAAATATCGGTGAAAAGAGCGACCTCACTCTGTAGATAAGTGCCCAGTTGAGGGTGAGGATAATTAATGTTTTCGACAATTTTTCGGTATTTGTCGTCTGAAGGGTCGAGCTTCGAAACGATACTGATCTTGTGAAAATCCGTTGCCGCTATCGAAAATTTTATGCAGACATGCTAATTTTAGGTAGACATACATATATTTATATATTGGTAGCTCAAATTTCCGACCCAAACAGATTAAAAAGCTTTGATTATCTTTAAATACCCTTTATGTAAAATTTCAAATGTTTAGACCAGACATTTTCTGAGTAATTTGGTAGAGACCGCAAGGGTTAATTTTTTTTAGCTTTAACTCCTATTATGAACCCTTAATATTCATTGTTTTGGGTTCAAATCAAATCAAGTTATTAAGTTAGACCCATGTCCAAGGAACCTATATATAAAATTTCAAATGTTTAGACCCAGAATTGGCGGAGGAATTTGGCAGAGTTCTCAAAGGTCAAATCGTTGAACTTTGACCCCTTAACAGCCAAATTTCTGGCCAAAATCGGATTACAAAGATTTTCCCAAATCTCAGTACCATGTATATCAAATTTCGAATCTGTAGACTGAAAATTGACAGAGTTATTGTGTAGGGAAATGTACACAGACACACACCCACCACTTTCACTTTTATAGATATATAGATATACACAAACATAAACAAATGAACAAACATTTAGAATTTTATTAATAGCTACTCTAAATTATTTATACAAAGATTGGTGCACCTTCTCTAAGTATTGTTTCCTAAAGTAACAGCAGTAAACTTGATACTGCATCAGATTAGATGTACTCTTGTCTTGGAATGCAGTAAGACCAAAAAGAAAACGAATGACAAATTATGACGTATTTAACTGGGAAATATGTAAGTAAAAGTAATCCCTAAATCTTTACTAATAATCCCTAAATCTTTACATTTGAAAGATAAAAGAAACTGTAACTTGATATTTAAATAGCTATGCATCTCATGTAAAGATCAGGAAAGGGATCTCTTGTTCTTTAGGAACTTCGCCTGAAGTAGAACGAAACACGAGATAAAATGATAGAAATAAGAGAGCAAGCACACGGTGAAAATCAGGAGAGTCTGAAACAACAAATCTTTATTTATGAGTTCAGCACGCTGCTACGTGGCGAGTATGTCTCACTTGGAGTATCTTAAATAGAAAGATAGAAGGTCAATATCTGACATTCGGTACAATGCCCGATTTTTAGCCCCCCCCCCCAATAATGATAGAAACAAAAAGAAAAATGTACTTGACAAAATAATGAACATAATAGGAGAGCACGAACTAGGTGTAAATCGATAGAGTTAAACACAAAATGCTGATGACTAAAAACAAATTAACGTGAGCTGTTTTTTTTATGCTCAGCACGTTGCTTCATGGAAGTGAATAATGGACCTTTCTTCCGCCAATAAAACACGCGTCCTCTTTTACATATTTACTCTCTTTGCATTCATTGAATACTTCCAATATGTTGTCCATTTTTGCTTTATATAATATTCCAGTCCTGGATATGTCCTTAAACTATATCCAATAGTGAGGCCCAGCTTGCAGGTTTTGGGGAGTGTGTAGCCGCCTTTTAATTGCCATTGCTCCCAGGTCAACTCTGACTCGGAGTGGTAGTACCTCTTAGGGTCCAAACTAAAGGTTAAATAGAAACCGACTTGAAAACAACAAATATAATCTATTAAAAAAATTTTCTTAAAAATTTTTGGACTCGGCATTAAATTACCTAAAAAGGGTTGATATACCGTAAAACAAAAACAACCAAACCAACCATATAATATTCCCTTACGTATAGCTTACCCAAGCAACATTTTACAAAGAATAGTGCACTTTCTCCAGGAGATGTGACCTCAAGTAACAGTATGAAGATTAGTGTTCTACTGGATACTCTTTGGATATTGTGTGAGAGGACAACCTGAGGATGAATTTAGTTCACACTCATAATGTTTTATTAATTTTAATGGCGTGCATCTAACATCTGTTTCATTGAATGGTAAAAGAACACTAAAAAACTTCTAAGGTGCAAAAGTATGCTCGTGAACAACTGTTGGAAAGGTTTCTATATGGAGTAAAAAAGGGTTCGGAAATAAATTTGATAAGCGATAATGGTATCTGCAAAAGATTAATAAAAAAACAATTACTTTTTGTAGTGTTTGTAGAGGGAACTTAAATTTGTACGAAAGAGAACTTGATTGCCTAACAGGCATTGTAATCTAATGTTTAACCTCTCCCCGTACAACCGTTTTTTAAGACAACCATGACATGAGGATACTTTTTACATAGGTATCACCACTTATCAAGGCCATGGGACCACTCGAGGATAAGAGTTAAAGAGTCAATTGGACAATATAGTAATTGTCAGTAATGGAAATTCAGTAAAATTGTTAAGGGGAACGGCTTTTCAAGAATTTGTTTACATTCGACTTGAAGACAACCATATTATAGTCAGCTGGAAAGCTGGCAAACGGAAGGCAGTTCCACAGGCGTGCAGTTCTAATACATATAACCCCTGACTACATATTAAAAATAACATAATATCCAAAGCTCACAAAAAGATCTCCTTGATATGGTTACCCTAACACTATTTATACAAAGATTTGTGCACTTTCTCTAAGTTGTGTTTCCTGAAATAAAAGCAGTAAACTAGATACTGCACCAGACTAGATGAATTCTTGTCTTGGAATCGAGTAAAACCAAAAGGACAAACGAATAGTAGAATATGACGTATCTAATTAGTAAATATGTTCTTAACTTATTCATTTACTCAGTT
Organism: Euprymna scolopes; assembly: GCF_053919585.1. Lineage (NCBI taxonomy): Eukaryota > Metazoa > Mollusca > Cephalopoda > Sepiida > Sepiolidae > Euprymna > Euprymna scolopes. The sequence goes on from NC_136513.1 coordinate 40,925,558, forward strand.
TTTCAGAGGTATAGGAGTAACTTCAATGAGGTATTTGATTGGATACATATACAGATCATGCTTTCATCTCAGAAAGAGAACGCCTGGGGTTCGGAGAACACTGCTTCAAGTAAAATAAAACTAGTTAGCGAATAAGACGTTTAATTACTGCAAGAAAAATTCTAAGCAAACTATTATTCTTTAAAAAGTAACATGCATTTTTATCCTTTGAAGCGTCTGGAATTCCGTTTAATGGTTTAAACTGCAAAAAAAAAAAAAAATGCAGAATTTTGAATTTAATGTTATATATTTCAGAATTAGATTAATAAATCAATACTGTTGATTAGAAAGTGGTTCAGCATATGCGATATAATAGGCTATAGTTATATATGCGATATAATAGGCTATCGTTATATTGATTAATGGTTTAAATATTTTGGTGAATAAGGAGTGCAGAATTCCCCTACGATACGTTTAAACTGGTACAGCAAAAAAGTTTCTCAAGCGAGTCTGAAAGGCATTTCTTAAAGAGTTTAGAAAAAAGAAAAAGCCGCCCAGCGTGTGTGAGTGGGGGGGTTAACCCAAACTGAATGGAAAATAAAGAATAAGCGAACGTAATAACCCTGTATAAATATTATAAAAATAAACAAAAAGAAAAAACAACGAACGTGATGGAAAAATTAAAAAAAAAAACGAACTAAAAATTGGCATAAATAACCTTGTTTCAAAATTAGATATAAAAACTCGAAAAGATATATCAGATACGATGGCTCGAACGTGTAATCTTAAGATAACGAGGCTGCAACTATAACGACTGGTCTATGACCGCGTGAACGAAGTTAGGTCGTTTTTTATATATAAACTTATTTAAGAAAGAACGTTTTTTTGTGCACGCGTGTATGGTAAAATTGCCATGAAGGAACGATTTTTTGCCCCCCTCCCTGTTAAAATGTCTTCAGTTGAGGGTGAAGGAAGTAATGTTTTAGCCAATTCATCGATATTTGTTGTCCGCAGAATCGAGCTTCCAAATTATACCAATCTCGTGAAAACCCGTTGCCTCTGTAGAAACTTATTGCGAGACATATAAACATACATACATACATGCAGTTAAACAGATTTTTGTCCTTTATATTATAGATTATACTTATGAGGGTGGAGGCGGCGGCCTTACCGGGTTGTAAAATATGCTTAAATATATTTAAATTCATGCGAATTTCGTATTTTTTCATATCAGAGGCAACTTCTTTTGAATATTGAATTGTAGTTACTGTATAGTCTTTTAAATGTTTTCTTTTTTAATGAATTGGCTACCATCACCCAGAATCGAAAGTGTAATCCAGTTGTTATATATATTGACGGCGAGGTCTCTTAATAAACAATCTCAGTCATGGAAACACGTTCAAAATGGGGGTCATTTAATTTTAGCGGTGACTATGTGTCAAAATAAATTATGGAGTTTCCCACCTGATTACAACTTGGACGTCTTCAAGTCCAACATAAACAAACTCCTGACAAACCGCCCACTTAAGTAAGACACTCCAATACTAATGATTACTACAATACTATTTCATTGATTACTGTACACGTAATAACCCTTGTCCCTGAGTGGCCTTCGGGCCTTGATAAGTGGTGACCCCCATGTAAAAAAAAGGGCGTTCGTTTTAATGTTACCAATCCCATTTTTGTAACTCTTCCCCTTTTTGTAGTTAAATCAATAGCAGGTTTTATTTTTAGAACGACTCTAGTCTGACATTGCGCGCTCCGGACGGCCATGCTTGAAAACGTGAATTAAGAATGTTGTTGACTACGTGGTAAAATAAATTCTGGTATGCAAAACGTCGTGCGTTTATATGTTACCCCTGTTGTCTATATATTTATTCAAGTTTTTGAGTTAAAAATTAGGTGATTTTATCTTTGGGGCGACCTTAGTATAAAAGAATGTTTAATTCCCTGTCTCTATCCGTTAATATATTTGCCTACACAAGCTTTGGCATTTTGTTAACCAATTTCCCCCTATCCTGTCTTTCTTTATTTGTCGATATAACAATATACCCGTAAATAAGATGCAGTAACACAAACAAAGTCTTGACTCACAGAGAAACCTTGTCGGAAAACTTTCTTAAATGGAAATCGCTCCGAACAAGCTACAGAGCAATTTGATATAAGGTGTTTGCGAGAAAGATAGCTGTTTATCGAGAAGACAAGAGAACTTATTTCGTTACGAAAAAGCAAGGCTGTAGGTAAAAGGGGAATAACTCAGCAGGAAGCGAGTTCAAGTTTGTTAAAAAAAGTCAGTAGAATGGGAAACTGTATTACAATGAGTTATAAAAAAAAATTTGAAAAACAAAATATCAACGAGTCAAATGATATCCGTCTAATAAAAAATGAATAGATGCGAGAATTTTCAATGACACTTGTAATAATAGTATTTATAAAAAAGCCTAAGATTAACAACATCACGTCTATGAGAAAAGTTGCAGAGAAAAGGGGTGTGACCGATCAAATAAGAAATACGTTTCTGCATTTAGTCAAAAGTCACCATTATTGTAAACTGCTGCCGTCGGATGGGAAAACAACTGTAAAAATCATATTTCTACTTACTCTTGTAACCGCCGATGATGATGATGATGATGATGATGATGATGATGATGATTATGATGATGATGATGATGATGATGATGATGATGATATCTCACACCCAACGTACACAAGTACCACAGCAAGTTTTATGTGAACACGGCCGAAGGGCTAAAGGAATGACTTGTATGAAATTATTTCCTTTAATTTAATATTTCTTTCAATTATTACCCGACACGCTTTTATTCGCATTTGAATTAATTTAGAAAATATAATTATATTATTCTTAATTAACGCTAGCAAAACTAATTAGCTTGGCTAAATTAAAATTATTTTATAACGGATTCTTAATGCGTGGAGATACTGACTGTAAAACCTTAATAAAAATGTTTATGTCGATTACGCATGCTATATAGAGACAGTATACTGCCCTGTGCACATAGACTGCTCTCTTTCTCTCTTTCTCTGTCTGTCTGTCTGTCTGTCTCTCTGTCTCTCTCTCTCTCTCTCTCTCTCTATATATATATATATATATATATATATATATATATATATATCACTAGCATTTCAGCCTGGCGTTGCCTGGGTGTTTGGCGGTGTATGTTGAGCAAAAGAAAAAACGGTCAATTTTTTACAATTTGACCCCTATTATAAGCCCTTAAAATTTATTGTTTTGGGCTCGAATCAAGTTATTAAGTCAGATCCATGTCCAAGAAACCTATATCTAAAATTTCAAGTGTTTAGACCCAAAATTGTCGGAGGAGTTTGGTAGAGTTATCAAAAGTAAAATCGTTGAACTTTGACCCCTAAACAGCTAAATTTCTAGCCGAAAACTGATTACAAAGATTTTCCCAAATCTCAGTACCCTATATATAAATTCCGAGTCTGTAGACTTAAAATTGACACAGTTATTTCGTAAGGAAATGTACACACACAGACACACGTTCACTTATATATATATATATATATATATATATATATATATATAACTACTTGATTTACTCACATAAATTTAATATACGAAAGTATAGATTTATGCGTAAACTTTAAGTATTTACTTCAAAAGTGCTCAATACGTAGGTAGAGCTAGTTAGTTATTTATAAAAATATATATTGCGATTAAGCTACACTGAATATTCTGCGTTTCATCGACTATAGAATTCGTCAGGCTTATGCGCGAATTCTGTGGTTGTTTCTTGTTTTAATATATGTTGAGGATTTTTAGTAAGCCAATCAGCTTTCTAGTATCAAACGCGCCCCTTCCTATCAGCCAATGGGCATGCATTTTATCGAACAAAGGATCTGTTTTAGAACTAGGTTAGTGGTTTAAGGTAGTCGTTTTCCTTTTTTTATACATATATATATAAATATACCTATGTGTACACACATACATGCACATATATATACATATATATATATATACATATATGTGTGATCGTTTATGTATATTCATGTTTATTTAATTTATTTATTTGTTGGTTTTCTATTGTTATTGTTAGTTTTAAAGCTATTTTGTATCGCTATCCTAGAGTAAGTTTTATTTTGTGAACACAGTTGTTTGCTATTTCACGTCTACATTTTAATAGATTTGGGGGTTCTGTAAAGTACAGGATAGCAAATTTTTCATGGAGGCATAATTTACATGGATCGTCTAAATGTCTGCACGTGGTAGCTTGTCTTATTATTTTCCATTCGACTACCGGCAAATGTCCGCTTTCTTTGAGTTCCCAGTATTTATTCGCTAGTGTTGTTTTTATACGGTGTTTTTTTATTTTTGAATGTACTTTTGTGGTCATAGTATCGAGTTTTGAAATCTAAGGAAGGCATGCTTATGTAATATTTCTTGTTACTCGTGTTTTGTTTCGCAAATATTGTTTCTTGATGAACTACGCTTTTTGTTAGACATTTATTTTGGACTGGGCAAAGTGTGCGGTGTCTACAGTTACATTTATCTTGTTCGTTATTAGTATTTTTATTTATAGTATGGTTGTTCTTGTCCGGGGTTGGTTTATTATTATTATTATTATTATTATTATTGTTATAATAATAATAATAATAATAATAATAATAATAATAATAATAATAATAATTATTATTATTATTATTATTTCTACTAGTGTCGGTTTTATTTTTGTCATGGTGTCTACTTTTTATTGTTTATGTTGTTGTTGTTTACATTGTTTTCATTTAGTATTTTGTTATTATGTGCTTTAATTATCATCTCTAAATTTTCGCAACAACTGTAAGATAACTTCAAGGTATTTTTATTGAATATTTTGTGTAAGGAGTCGGTTGCTGGAAAGTGTTTTTCAATAATATCTAAAAATTTCTTTCCAAGTTTTGTTTTTAACATTTGATTGTATGGGGCCGTATACCAAATTATAGTTCTTTTTCTTCTATTTTTAATTTTATTATAGTTGTTGGTGTTTTGTTGCTTATATTTGATATCGATGTTTTTGTATCCACTATTTTTAGAGCTGTTTCATAGATATGTATATATTATTTATGTATATATATATATGTATATATATATTTATGTCTGATTTAGATGGGACGTGCTGGTTTATACGAGTTAGCAAAGGCAAAGATATTCCCCCAACGAAACCAGCATTGCACTGGCATTTTAATTGATAAGCAATATTACTAATTTGGGTGTAAGGCAAACTATCTTTGCGAAAAGAAGGAAAAACAGGTCTCGTAATGTATACCAAACGAAAGGAAACAGAGTAGAAGCACTTAGAGACACTTCTCACAATCTGTTTTGACAATTTAATACTCTTATCCCCAATCCACTGTAATTTTAAATAAACCGGGCAATTCGCAGGCCCAAACTTTTTAGGGGATTTTAAATCATCAACCTTCTTGTAAATGCAGTCTTCAATAAGGTGTAAGGGATAAACATAATAATGATTTTCGAGTCTGTCTCTATTGCGGTTCGAAAATCTTCTTTATGTCGGCAAAAGGAGACAACCAAAACATTATTTCTCTTTGGGGAATTTGTACCCGTTTCCCCCCCCCAATTTTTTCTCCCCATTCCCCCTCGCTGTGGCAAGATTTTGATTTAATCGCTTTTAAACGCAATTTCAGATAATATATATATATATATATATATATATATATATATATATAACTACTTCATTTAATCACATAAATTAATATACGGAAATATAATTTTATACGTAAATTTTCAGTATTTAATTCAAAAGTACCCAATACATAGGTAAGAGCTAGGTAGAAAGTTATAAAAATATATGGCTTAAAGCCTGACGAATACTCACGAGAATAGAACGCGGAATATTCTGTGAAGTTTAATTGCCATATATATGTTAAAAGCTTCCTGTATATATATATGTACATATATATATATATTTATATATACTCGGGGTTTTTTATTCAAAAGTAATGAACTAATGAATTAAACGAGGTTGTTAGATAGTGCTCAATAAAAAAAGCTGATAATACTTGTTTATTGTTATATAAACATGCTCACATCCTGCTGCTACAAACAGCCACTTGTTTCAATCAAACAACAGATGTCATCAGGCAGCGACTTGACTATTTAAATGTTCAATGAATAACCTGATTGATTATTCATTGAACATTTGAATAGTCAAGTCGCTGCCTGATGATATCGGTTGTTTGATTGAAACAAGTGGCTGTTTGTAGCAGCGGGATGTGAGCATGTTTATATAACAATAAACAAGTATATTTATATATATATATATATATACCTACTGTTTTCTCTTTTTTACATATTTACGTATTACATATATTTTTTATAACCATATGTCTTACAGTATATATATATATATATATATATATATATATATATATATATATATATATATATATCAAAAGGTTTAATAGATTAATACCAAGGATTGATGGGAAAGAATATTGATTGGTAAACTGATGATGATTCCTCGTGAAGGATAAACAAAAAAAAAACGGCTCAGGAAATATTGGTGACTTTACCATGTTGTCGTCCCAGGGAAGCAGTCCACTGATTGGAAGTTTTGGATGCTGTATTGTAGATAGATGAATTGTCTCTATTATTTTTTTTAATAAGAAAAATGTAGTTCATTCGGCTAGCCACAAACCAAATAAAGAAATATGAGAAAAATAGTTTATAAAGACGTCATTTATTTTTATCACGACCAAAAATTTTTTTAAACTGCAACATAACTCAAGGCCGCTGTAAGATTGGTGGGGCCCTTCTACCGCTCCACTAGATATCTCTCTCTTGATGCAATTCTCTTTCTATATAAAAGCCAGGTACGGCCAAGGATGGAGTACTGTTACCACATATGGGAAGGAGCTGCTAGAATCAGTTGTCCTGCCTTGACAGTGTTCTAAATAGACTTCGTAGCTTAGTGGGAGATGCCTTTCTCTTCCCTACAACATCTATCCCATAAAAGGGATGTTGCGAGCCTCTCTTTCTGCTTTATTGTTATTTTCATAGCAAGTGTTTGTCTGAGCTTCAATCGATGCTCCCCCTCGTCCAACTTTTAGGAAAAACACTGTTCTAGCCCAAACCACTATCAATAATTTCCCACACACTTTATCTGTTCCCAAACATAAACGTAGATTCCATGAACAAAGCGTCTTTCTTAGAACTGCATGCCTGTTGAACTCTCTTCCGTTTGCCTGCTTTCCAGCTTCAAGTCCAACGTAAACAAGTTCTTGATAAACAATCCCCTCTAATTAATCCAATTGACATAATTTCCACTACTTATGTATACCCATTAACCTTTATCCTCGAGTGGCCACCGGGCCTTGAAAAGTGGTAACTCCTTTGTAAAAAAAACCAAAGAAAACAAACAACAACTTTGTCGATGTGACAACAATGTTCCAGCTTGAGATATACTCGACTGTATGGATTGTGCCAAGTATTTCGGTAATGGTAGTATAAGTCAACCATTTTTCCCAACACATTTGTAAAAGAAATTATCTAAGACCGCCCATTTGAGCTTTGCAGTGAGAGTCAATCTTATTAGCTCATGAAGAGCGTAATAGGAGGATCAGCTCGGTGATGATAAAGAGAGAGGAATTCGCTTTCTGAGATGATAAAATGAAAATATATTGCTTTCCTAATTGTTAACCGTACTCCAGTTTTAAACATAAAGTAAATCAGTAAATTTCTGATCACGAATGCTATTTAAAGTACTGGCATAGATAATCGTTTCGCATTATTATATGCACGTTTCTCATGTGACCGGCGCTAAATTTCGGATGAGTCTAATTAAAACCAAAGGTAAAATAAATTAAGAATAGATGTTGGATAACGAGCGAGTCTTGAAGCGTATGTATAAGTCAGCTCTACGTTTCGCAGTTCATACGAGTGTTTAGTTGTTTTTATCGAGTAAATGGCAAAATTCTTTTGGCTGTAAAAAGAGAACAGTTTTATTTAACAACAGAAGGGTGTGCCTGTGTAAGATAGAGAGAGAGAGAGAGAGAGGGGGGAGATAGATAGAGAGAGATGGGGAGATAGATAGAGAGAGAGACAAGTAGAACAAGTCCTTGCCTATCCCATGCACAGTGTGCGTTGTATACCTTAGTACTCTCCTTTTAGTAGCTCTTCAAAGTTTTAGTTCTTGGGTTAAAGACAATAGGAGCCCTTACTTTTGTGACGACCCTCGTATCATGACACTGAATGTTGTGTTTCGATTGCTTTCTTCAAATTTTTGTATTGCCTTAAGTTGAATCGGGTTTAATGAGAAATTGGTGTCAGGAATAATGCTTCATTCGTCTGTTTGACTTTGGATTAAATAATATGTAAATCTATACCAATAAACAGTAGATGCATCTATGTGTGTGCAGATAGTTTGATAAACTCCAAAACTACTATTCACATCACACTGAAATTTGCGAGAAATAGTAATCATACGCTAAGGACAGAGCAAAAATCTTTATTTGTTGGTTGGATGGTTTTTGTTTTACGGTATATCAACCCTTTTCGGGTTATTTAATGCCGAATCCAAAGATATTGAAGAAAATTTTTTTAATAGAATATATTTGTTGTTTTCAAGTAAGTTTCTACTTAACCCATAGTTGGAGCTCTAACAGGTACTACCACTCTGGGTCAGAGTGGACCTGGGAGCAATGGTAATTAAAGGGTGGCTCCACACTCCCCAAAGCCCGCAAGATGGGGGCTCACCACTGGATATAAGACCAAAATCTTTGTTTGAATGGATGAATAACGTGTATAGAAAAAAGTCGACAAGTTGAAATGCAAAATGTTTATTTAAATTGCTGACATAGTTACATTCCATTTGCGCATGCGCTCATAAATTGATCCTTTCTTATTTATTCGTTGATAGCTCAAACAATACGTTTTTCCATTCTAGCTCATGGCAGGCAAGTCACTTTTTGTAACCTTTGGTGACTCTCTTTTGAACCTTTCTAGGAGTGAGAGACTAGTAGCAGATGCACCGGCTCAAATATGACAATACTCCATACATGGGTGAATGGTGGCCTTATAGAGGTACAGGGTACTTTCGGGCGTCAGTAGCTTTCTAGCACGGTAGAAATGACCTACCTTTGTCGCAGCGGTCCTGGCAATGCTCTCAATGTAATTGTTCCGACTCATGTTTCCTGTGAACGTTAGGAAAAGGAGTTTAAAAGTTGAAAGACTTAATTGAAGCCGATCCTCGCAAAACCACACGAGAAGTTTTTGTTGAACTGGAGGTCGACAACTCATCAGTCGCTGCCATATGATCAATGAGGTGTCTTCAACGCCCCTTCTGCACAACAAATATGACCCATTTATGGAGCAGATTATGAAATATGATGAGATGCTCTACGACAACCGCCGACGTTCGGCACAGTGGTTGAATGCCTGAGAAGCTCCACAAAACTGTGACTGTTTGGTAGTCAGCGGCCGGTCTCATCCATCACAGCTTCTTGAATCCAAGCAAAACGATTACGGTGGAGATGTACTGCCGACATTTTGACGAAATTCACCAGAAACTTCAACGTATGCTCCCAGGATTTGTCAATATTAAGGGGACAATTCTCCTCCCTGACAATGCTCGCTCGCATGTTGCTCAACTGACCCTGCAGAAGCCGGACGAATTGGGCTACGAGAGTATGTCTCATCCACCATATTCACTGGACCTATTGCCCACTGATTATCACTTTTTCAAGCATCTCGACAACTTTCTGTGCGGAAAATGGTTCAAAGGCCGAGATAATGCCGAATCTGCCTTGAAAGACTTCATTGCTTCCAAACTTCTTGATATCTGTGCTAATGGGATTAATAAACTTGATTCTCGTTGTCAAAATTGTGTCGATTCTAATGGTTATTATTTCGGTTAAAAACGTTTATTATGAAAGAATTTATGATATTTTGGAGTTGAACGCTAAAATAAAGAACAAAAAAATGGCACTGTTTTTGCACCAACCTAATATTAATGCCATAGTGCTTTTAGCGTACGTATACGTGTGTCAACGTTTCCAAATGATCAATTATTTGATCGGGAGATTCTATTTTTAAAATAGAGGATAGAAGATGATAACATACTACGTGGAATTAAAATATATCTTCTTGCTCTTGTGGCTAGGATTCAAGGGTTGTATCTGTCCTGTATAAAGATGGTTTATGATATCGTGAGGTTTCCGTTCATCGGGGACATCTATCAAATAGATATATGCCGTAAGCTCCCTGAAGGATGTTAAAGATGAACGGAATAACCAGATATATTATGACACTACATTAACCAGATTATTTAAATAAATACTTTTTACCGTTTTAACATTACTGCTAAAGCATTATCACGAGGTTTCCATTTTCGATGGACGTCCAGAAATTCTCCGCGTGCACTTTTTCCCAAGCATTACCTACTATAAAAAAAGATGCACATTTACCCTCTTCTCTCACTCTCTCTCTCACCCTCTTTCTCTCTCTCTCTCTCTCTCTCTCTCTCTCGCCGTCTTTCTCTTCTCTCTCTCTCACTCTCTTTCTCTTCTCTCTCTCACCCTCTTCTCTCTCTCTCTACCTCTTCTCTTCTCTCTCTACAGCCTCTTCTCTCTCTCACCCTCTTCTCTCTCTCACCCTCTCTCTCTACCTCTTTCTCTTCTCTCTCTCTCTCTATCACCCTCTTCTCTCTCTCACCCTCTTCTCTCTCTAACTCTCTCTCTCTACCTCTTTCTCTTCTCTCTCTCACCCTCTTTCTCTCTCTCACCCTCTTTCTCTGCTCTCTCTCACCCTCTTACTTGCCGCCGTGGAATTTTCATAGGTCCCAATAGTTATTAATAAAATAGTTAGAATTCCAAACGAAAGATTGTGCCCATATTATGGCTGATTAAAACGGAAAAGAATACGAAGAAACTATAGTTCAGATAGGATTAATTTATTAGCTATTTTTTAAACTTGTACGAAAAGTTAGTTATGTGCTTCCATGTACTTTTGATCATATTATCTTTTTTGCATGGGACTAAATTACTATTCCTTACGCTAGCAGTTCTGTTATAATTCATAATTAATTCAGTTATAAATGAGTAATGCACATAAAAATATACAAGCATATACAATATATGATTATATATTAATGGAAACAAATAACTGCAAATAGATAGAACTAACTGACAATGTGCATATCAGAATTATCTCCCTTTATATTTTCTCATCTAAAAAATTACTGTTTATTCATTTGGCGCTTGTTTTGTTTTTTTTTTTAATTGATTTCGACATAATCATTAGAATTCAAATATTATCAATAGCTTCCGGACTGTTATGATACAATCAAATTATTCATGAAATCATTTTTCGATTTAGAACAATAATTGCTATAGCTGACACAAAAATAAAATATATTTCTACATCATCCTACTAAATATCGATGCGATGCAAGAGACATCATATTGTAATAAAGGCATGTTGTTTACATTTTATTAAACCTAAATATATTGTTTTGCATGAATGTTGTGCCGACTATAAGAGTGAAGGTGCAAAGCCTATCTATATATGGGTGCCGGGCGTTGCCCGGGTATTTGGAGGTGTGTGTTGAGCAAAAAGAAAAAAAGGGGGATTGTAGGCAGGCAGGCTCAAATCCGAAGGAGGAAAAGAACGGGGAAAAAGTCACATCATTATATATTTTTACGATTTTGAACACCAGAAAATTCATCATAATTTCTTTTACTGGACGAAAATTAATTTTTTTCACAATATAGCTGAGAATGTGATCTATAAACTGTAATAATTATTTGAAATTTGGTCGAAAAATGAGTGATCGATGAAGCTTTAAAGTAGTTCTAAATGACTAAAACTGCCATTTTAACATATATTCAAACATGGTAGTGTTTTAATGTTAGTGTGTATGTGTGTGTGTTTGTGTGTGCATGTGTCTGTGAAGAAAACTGTCAAAATATATACTAAACAAATTTCTGTTCTAGTAACTTGAAATTTGCCATATACGGTATTTAGACACGTGGTAAACTTTTAATACGTTTTCCATCCAGAAAAAAAGGACAGCTTGGTTGGCAAAAGTGAAAAATTGGTACTTGGGGCGGAGTTATTGGATTTTTTATGTTTCCTAACTGTTTCACCTATGTATGCGCGGTCGTGAAGCATAGCAGCTTCTTTATGTAAAAATATACGTAGGTTGGATAACGCTTTGTAAAGATTGTGTCAAGGTTGTCTAATGGTTATAATACTTGAC
>NC_136513.1:40942772-40967772 GCF_053919585.1 Euprymna scolopes
ACAGTTGTCGTCGGTCTATTGCTGCTAAGTAATTCGCTTGTGGTTTGTACGTGTCCTGAACCTAAAGCAACAATGTTAAAAAGAAACCGCCTATTTGGTATTGAAGGAGTTATTATTTTGAATTTCATACCACCAGATAGATAGAAAAAAGTGTGGGGCAATCATACAACCTTGTTCTAGGCTTCTATGGTAGGGAATAAATCTGATAGGTCACTGTAGTGCTGTACATATTCTAACATAAAGGTGAGGTGAATTTTGTTGGACTGTCAAAGCGTTCGGGCACTTGCCACATGGTCTCATTTTGATACAGTCAAACACTTTTTTTCTAAATCATAGAATAACGTACCAAGATTTATTCCTCATAGGTCTGTTAAGTACAGAAGATTATAGCAATGGTTGCGTTATTAGTTCTAAATTCTCAATGGTTTTGAGGAAACATATCCTCCGATTCAGAAGTTGTTAAAGGAACTTCCCTCTCATAGGAATAAGGAGTATTCCTCGGTAATAACCGCACGTATGTTCATCTTTTGAAAAAGTATGACGATATTAGCGTCCTTTCAGTCTATGTATTTTCTCTTCATTCCAGATCCAGAGAATAAGAAGACGGATTTTGGATTGAAGTGGAAACCTTCCGTATTTAATCAGTTCCAATGCAATACTATCTGTACCTTGTTCTTTAAAAGGCTGGGTACACTTGAGAGCGGTACCAAATCTATTGAAGGTGAAATTGGCAGACATCTGCTGATTTCTTCACTAATCGGGCTTAAAATCCTCAAAGAGATGGGTTCATTTAGTTTTGGGAGATAACTCTTCCTTAACTGTGTCTCCTTACCCGAAGATTGATGCCAGGGACAGAAAATTTTTCTCCAGTAGAGAGATACGCATTTTAATTAGACGATCACTTATCCGTTCAAGCAATAGTTTGTAGGTTCGCTCGAGGGATGTTTTAATCGAAACACCTATGTAAGAAACCCAGTTTGAATAACCGGATGCTAGTTTGTCTATCATTCCTACGTCTGAGACGCTGGGCTCACTTAAGGGTCCTATGCCGATGAATAAACGGGCAACTTCTTTAAACTGGACCTCCATTTTGAGCATTACACTCAATACGCAAAAGCTAATCTTCATTTGAATGTTTTTGTTACTTTGGTATTGACCGCAGTACAATGCCCCCGCTAATAACGGTATGCGAGCCAGGTATAGTGTTGGCCCAGTTTCTATAAGGTCTTCTTTCTAGTTCAGGAGGCCAACAGTCGTCCCCAAAAAGGCTTACCTAGTTGCAGATGCAGTATCTCAAGTCAGATTCGACATCTTTTCCCCGGCGTGCAATCATCACACATTTGCCGCCTACGTGCAAATTAGAGACAAAGAGCAAGCAGCTTCCCAAGCCTGCCCCGGTCACCGTTGCTTTGTCGCCGCCGGGCTTCATGAAATAAATTATGTAAGAATATAATATAAATAATCGAATCATTAGTCCGATATAATCTGATAATTCTTGCGAGAATTAAACATGGGCGTCTCTTTATAGCCTAGTTGCCATAGATATATTTTACTGCTATTACTAAAAGTAACTAAGGTATTGTGCACCGTTTACGTAAATACTGAAGATCTATACACAGCATATCATATTATACTATTATATGTGGCAATACATCAAAATGTTTTGCATATGGTAAACGTTTTGTTCTTTTTTTTATCACAAAACACTTTATATTAACCAGGGAACTTGTACAGTTAAATCAAGGCATTCAAAAATTAAAACATCGAAAAAAGGTTATATTGCACGTATCCGTTATGGAACGAAGTGCTCCGAAAAATATTTCATTTAATTTCATCAAGTAGTTTTTGTTATGATAACGAGCAAAAGGTTCGATTTGTAGGAAGAAAAACTAGCATTAAAGATGGGGAAGGGATGTCGGCGCTTTACATTGAGTTATCTCCCCGAAAGATTAAATCCAACGAAGAACAGCACTGGGATTATTTGAAAATCCAATCTGCCAATCTCTGGTCTTGCTATCTCTATTCATGGTTTGTTCAATTGTTTGCTCCATTGCTGTCTATGGAGGCACTGGCTTTGTTGCTAAACTACAAAATCCCCAGCATCAAGAAGTTTTGTTATTGAAGGATGTTTATCAGGAACAGCAATCATCTCATACACATAAACAGAAAGAAATCGGGCGTAGTTCGAATGGTCATATGCAAAATACCAGTGGGACATTTCTTCTGCTGATTTACGGTTAAGGGCACAATCTTCTGTTCTTGTAGCACGAATAAAATTTAAAAACAAAACTGCCATATTCAAGTAACTTATCCAAAAGTTGGAAATTGGCTGCATCTCTCTTGAATAAATATTGACAGTTTGCTTTCAAACTTTTTCAAATGGCTTGATGCGCAGAGATCTTGGAATTGTTTTTTGGGAAAACCATTATGTAAAATTTTAGACAATTTAATGAATTTAGCTTGTTCTTCTTCTTCACTTTGCGCTTCAATAAAAGTAGATAGGAGTTTCCTTCTTAAAGCACCAGAAATATTTTTTATAACTCTGACACTTCAATTATAGTGTCTGCCTTTCATAACTTCATGTAGTGATCCTTGTGCCACTGTTCCAGCTTCAAGTAAAATATCAGCTAGCCCTAAATCTTTAAATCGTTTGCCAATGAGACTGAGAAACGACATGCAGGTGTGGAACTCACCAAGTCTGACAACTGTTCTTTGCATATATATGGCATCATTCTAACGCACTTGCTGTGCTTTAGCATAAACTGCAAAATCTAATGTCAATACAATGCATTCAGTTCATCAGCAATTGCAAGACTTTTCAAAAATACTGCATTCACAATACTTAGTTGAGTTGAGTTACCATCGATCACAGGCAAATATCCAATATTGCCTTTTGGTGGGATTTGGTCCTGTAATAAAAGAATATTGAAACCTGTCCAGCCTGGAATCGGAGTAGTGTTTTGCTTGTCACGTTCACAGTAAGTAGTGATCATGGTCATCGTCAAACCAGTAATGCTTGCTTTGATCTCACAAAATAATTTAAATAAAACTTTTTGAATGCTGTCAATTGAAATTGATGATAGGAGAGGGTCAACACTTTTAGTCAGATAATATTTTGGTATAGGCACTTCACAGCGCTTTTTTCTACTGATCATTTGAGGATAGTATTTTTCTATTGTGATATCTTGATGGTGCAGTAACTATTAAATTAATTCCTGTAATGCTGCGTTTCTCAATTTTTCCAACCTGTAACACACCAGCATAGCTGGCATTGACAAATTTTTATTTAAATGAAAAAAAAATGCTGTAAAAATATTGTAGATGTAAATATATATCAGATTATCGTAATAGCTGAGGAAATTTTAAATATCGTTTATTTCTACATGGACTTTTTTAAAACAAATGCAAAACTCATGGTCATGAGATTTTATTACATTTTTAATTAATTAATTAATTAATTAATTAATTAATGCAAGAATAAAAAACAGTAAAAACACACATACGCAATTAAATTTCCTGACACACGATTTTGTGACAGAAAAATATATTTGCATATGCCGTATATTTATTTATTAGTAAAAAAAAGAAACTGGCAGGGAATTTATTTTTTTGCCGAATTTTGAAACTAAGGGAGGTAACAGCTGACTGAAAAAAGCATCATATTTACTAAATGATTACCTCCCTTACATGATTGATGCACTCAACTTTTGCAAAAAAAAATAATCTAATTAACTTGCAAATTATAAACGAATGCGTATCATTCACCTGGAGATATACGGCATCGAAACTCTCAAATACGAGTCAAATCTTTCCATATAGGTTGTGCGTCGACATAATTCTCGGTAATTGTACAGTTTAATCAAGTCATTACAAAATGAAAATATCGTAAAAAGGTTATATTGTACGTATCCGTTTTGACATGAAGATCTCCCCCAAAAAATGTCACTTAATTTGATCGAGATTTTTTTGTTTGTTTTTTTACAGCGGAACAAAAACGTTTTTATGAGAGCGCGTTGAAGGTAGATCTTGGATTTGTTTTTACTTTTGTTTGAATTTTAAAAACGACACGGGAGATAACTCCAGTTAAAGCGCCGACACTCCCTCCCCATCTTTATTACTAGCTTTTCTTCCTAAAAATCGAGCTTTTGCTCGGTATCATAACAAATTGTTTTTTAGCTGTAAACAAAAAAAAAAAAAACTACTTGATGAAATTAAATGAATTTTTTTTTCGGGGAACTTCATTTCATAACAGATACGTACAATTTAAAATGTTTTCAATATTTTCATTTTTTAATGTCTTAACTAAAGTGTACACGTTGTGATAATTAAATTGATTGACTTACCGAGGGTGGCTCGGTGGGAAGGGAAAGACACTCATGGCTGTGAACGGCCCGGCCTGGTGTTTGTTAATGAAGAAAATAGGATGTCTATTCCTTATAGCTTAAATAGACATTCCAGTCTCGTTTCAATCTCGCTGAACGAGAGATTGAGATTATAAAAAGAGTCACCTTTGTAGGCTTGTTGTTGTTGTAGTTTGTTCTTGTCGTTGTTAGATATCTATCAGACCGGTACGACAACTGTTAACAGCGCGTTATATTTACAAGAATACGTTTGCTTGTAAGCAACGAGGTAATTTTTCGTTGCAAGCTAAACGTCTTTTCTCCCCCCCCCACTCGTCGGTAGGAAATATCGACAAAGTGCCTAATTCTCAACTAACAATGTCATATAATAGCGGGTTTACTTTTTACCAACTAACACTTTGTTGTCTACACTTTATGATGAAAATAATCCCCGAAAATACATCACGGTCTTGTTCGTCATGTAACACTACGGCCTTCTTGTCCATAAAGCACACTTTATTCTGTCATTTATGATGGAGGATGTACACTAGCAAAATCTGTAATCCTTATAAAAATTGCAATGTTAGTAATAATATGACAATTTCATCAGAAAGCGATATCATATTCATGCACTTTTTACTTAAAGAAAATTGCGAAATAGATAAAACATTTAATGGAATAGAAAATAATTGATGTACGTAATGGTTCTATATCTCCTGGGAAAATACATCAGTATTATTTATTAGGTTGTCATTTAATCACTCAGGTGTGATAGATGATTTATTTCCCCAGGTGTATTGTGGATTGATTGTAGGTAATATGGCTATTAGACAATATAAATGATCATGTATCATATACCAGGATTAATTGCTGTCATATTAGAAAGTGATATTTTTGTTCTGCATTTAGATTTTAGTCCGTCTAAATATATATGGGTATATGCATGTTGGATAACATATAGTTTTGTTCGAGAATATATATCCATATATATATACTAGCAGTTCAGCCCAGCTTTGCAGGGCCCCTATGTACTGTTCATAACTTTATGGGCATATGTATATATATACATTAAAAATTTTGACTCATGTCCATGTAACCTACATCTAAAATTTCAAGTATTTAGACCCCAAATTGGCGGAGAAATTTGGTAGAGTCTGCAAAAGTAAACTCTTAAAACTTTGACCATTTGCCAGCTAAATCTTCGCACAAAAATGTAATAAAAAAGCTTACTGCATGTCTGAATGCACTTTATGTAAATGTCAAATGTTTAGACAAAAAATTGACCGAGTAATTTGGTAGAGACCGCAGAGGTACATGTTTTAAAACTTTAGCCTCAATTTAGAGCCCTTAACATTTATTGTTTTGGGCTCACATGAAGGTAAAAAGTTTGATCCATATCCGAGTAAAATTTTAAGTGTTTAGACCCCAAATTAGCGTCGGAGTTTGGTAAAGTTTCAAAGGTCACATCGTTGAACTTTAACCACTTGACAGCGAAGTTGTCAGCCAAAATCCGATTAAAAAGATTTTCCCAAATCACAATCCCCTATCGCAAATTCGAAATCTGTAGACTAAGAATTTCAGAGTAGTTTGGTAGGGAAATGTACACACACACACAGACAATTTCAGTTACACACACACACACACACATATATATATATATATATATATATATATATATATATATGGACTTTTGTAACATTATCTGTTACTTTTTTACTGATAGATATTAGTGTTGGAACAATTATTCGGAATCGCAATCGGGAACCGAAAATCTAAATTATTTGGCTATCGAAATCGAAATTGGAATTGGAATTGGAAAATATGTGCCTATTATTTTATTCGATTGTATTTCTTTGTTTTTGTTAAAAACTTAATTAATTAATGATAAATATTTATTGATTTTAAACTACCAGGAAACCCCCCCCCCCCCGAAAATCTATAAGTTACACCCGTAAGTGTTTTTTAACATTTAAAAATATACGCACATAATACATATGTGTTCTTGCACTTTTCCAACTCTCCCTCCAACAACACAATTCTGTATGTAGAAATTTAAATAAAATCGGATTCTGAATCGGTAATTTTATCGGAATCCTGAATTTATTACAAAGACGGTAATTGCATCGAAATCGAAAAAAATACTATTGGAGTGGTCCATTCACTAATAGATATTTTATTTTATATATAGAATGGTTTACTTATAAGTGATACAGCGGACCAGTTGGCCTGCTGATAAGCTCGTTTCTTGGGTAAATAGTTTACGTTAAATAATATCGTCCGCTGGATACTAAATGTAATGCGAAGCTCTTTGCTTATAAACAAACATGCAGAACACTTCAAAACTGGCGGCAAATGTTTATATAAAGACATTGGAATAAGATGAATAAGAAATCTATATACCCTTTTTTATCAATATTTTATTCCGATTAAACGTACATGGACCCATAGTTTCCTGTAGTCATTGTATTTATTGAGTTTTTGTTTAGTGTCGAGTTGTTTCTCTTTCTGCACGTGGACGTGTCTCCCTGTCTCAACTGTTTCTTGTTTGGCATCTCTCTCCAGCAATGCTATTTGTACCTCTGTACGCAGGTTGTCTGCGTGATATTCTCCAAGTTGGTAGTTAGTAAGGCAGTTCCGGAACTGTATTTTTATTTCGGTAGTTCGACTTCAGTTCCGGTGATCGGTTGTATTTCTTGGAATGAATTGTTTCGAATTTTAGTTATTTTAACTAGGTTTCCCGTATTCTACGTAATGTCTGTCCTCTACGTGTATGTTGAAATATGTTTCCGAATTAGATACGAAGACTTATTCATTGTTTATTGTCAGCCATTCGATGCAAATGATGTTGTCAACAGTGCATCCCATCCTTTTCACTCTATACGGTCATCACAGTTTCCCATTTAATTTGCATAACATATGTTGGCACTATGTAGTCAGCCGATTTCAGTGTAAACCGGCAAAATTGCTCGGTTTTTGAATTGTGTATATTTCTGAATAATATTTCGTGCAGACCTATTATACTGTTCATGTTGGTTGTTTTTACGATGTTTTTGACTCGTCGTTTGTTGACCACTATTATTCCACTTCCAATTTCTGGTGTTGGGGTCCCCTAATTGAGGTTCCCTGCCAACAGTTACTTTCTCCCACCGTCCGAGCTATTTTATGCTAGATCCGTTTCCCTAACCGGCTGATCAGTAATGCTAGCAGAAGTAGTCTTATCGCAGTCGGCAGGTTAGGGTTAGCGTTTCTGAAAATTGAATCAAGTCTAAGGTAGTTTATTTTTAGCTCTAATAACTGTTCTGCTGATAGCACCGAGTAGACCGGTCCTTTCTGTATCCTTAATAAATTGTGCAGCGTAAGCGTAATCCGTGTAACAACTATTAGGAATTACATTTTTGTCAAGACTTTTAAAAAACATAAACTGGCATACTTCTGATCTCAGATAATCTCCTACTGTAGGTTCTAAGCAAGTAATAAAAACTCGAAGTGTAAAAATCATATTGTACACGCTTGGATAGACAACCGTTTAGAAAGTTCATGGAAAATAAACAGAGCTTTAACAATAATTAACACTGGGGCATTGAAAATAATAAAATTATTTAACTAATGAAAAAAACTTAAGAGGCGTTCAATTAACTGTTTCTTAAACAGAAAATATTAAAAACTAAAAGGATAATAATAATACTTTAAATAAAACTTATTGTTCAGGCGAAAACTAATTTATTAATTTTTTTATTTAAATCACCTAATAAATGAACCTTATCACCCAAGAGTTTAGATTCGTTTTTTCTTTCTGGTATTTAAAAAAATCAATAAACATTTATCATTTCCTCATTAATATGCGTCCTGGATGATTGAGTTTTAACCATGCAGTGTGACCATATTGAATAAATATTTCGCGTCTTTGTTTTATTGCTATAGTGTTTTTTCACTAGACGGGAATATCGTTTCTATTTTATTTACTATACAGATAAGTGAAATTTAATTAATCCTAGAAAACTACTTTATTTATTGAATTTAATTTCTATGAAAGTATAAGCAAAAATTTAAAAAAAAGTTGGCCATAAAACGAAACCAGGTTGGTTTTAAAAGTGATAAATATAAACACTTTTTAGCAGGATATTTTGGTCACTATGGCTGTTCATGCTTCTGTCATAAACAATCGTTGCATATTCGTCAGCAAATGATTTCAAATATGACTTCGATGATGTTTGATAAAACTCAAGGGGAGGGATTCAATTTTCATCCCAAACAAAGCACAGTGCCACTTTGAAGTAAGGGGCTACTATCGGAGACATAAGTTGCAGGGGTATTATGAAGGGAGATGAGTAGCAAGATGTCTGTTCACATTACATTTAATCTTCTGCGTGTCAGTAGAGTTGCGAAAGCAGAATCCCAGAAAGGAGTTCCAAAGTCTAGCAGTTCTGGTGAAGAAACTATTGGAGTAGAAGGCTTTCTTACACCTAGGGATCTCTACTGTTAAGGGTGGGATTTAACTGCTTGTCGGGTTTGTCGGGGGTATTCACGTTGAGGGGGTACAATTCACGTTGAGGGGGTACTTGTAGTTCGTCAGAGCATTCATTAATAAAGTACTTGCAGAACAGGCAGAGAGATGTAACATTTCATCGATGCGACAGTGGTTTGAGCTTTGATGTCAATTCAGGACCTCTCAGGTTGGCGGCTCTCATTTGAACTGTCAAGGAGTTAGAGACAAGTAGTGGATGCACCCGCCCAAATGTGACAACAGTATTCCATACATGGGCGAATGGTGGCCTTATAGAGGTACAGGATACTTTCAGGCCTAAGTAGTTTTCTAGCACGGTAGAGAGAGCTCACCTTCTTCGCAGCAGCCTTGGCAATGCTCTCAATGTATCTATTCCAGTTCATGTTCCCTGTAAACGTTAGGCCGAGAAGCTTAAACAAATTAGTGTATACAACCGGCATTAATACTATGCTATTCAGATGCTTTTCATACACAACTAATTTTATAAAAATATAAGCTGGAAAACAGTTCAATGGTTTCGAAGACATTACAGATAGTAAAGATATTTCATAGCACACACTTCTTTAAAGCAACTCTGGTGTAGCATATTCGTTTACTATAGCAAATGATTTTAAAATATGATTTCAATGGTTTTTAACAACAATTGAAAAAAAACATCTTGTAGCAGCCATCCCTGATATAATGCATTTCAGATTCTACCTCTGCACATCTAATTTTATAAAGATATCAGCAAGAAAACAGTTTAATGGTTTCAAAGATATTTTTTTAAAATTAGCAGTAATGCAGACAATAATAGAAAAAAATCGGAATAGTAATAATAAGACAAAAACGAATGCTGCTACTACTATTGCTGCTACTACTATTAATTATAATGATAATCTATAATATAAATCTCACCTGTCTGTTTAAATGTATGTATGCATGTATGTATTTATATATGTATGTATGTATGTATGTACCGCAAAAACTTTCGACAGAGGGGACAGATTTTCACTGTGTAGTATTGAAGCGCGACCTTTCGGACAACAAATATGGAAATATTGGCCAAAATCATTAATTCCTTCACCCTCAACTGGGCTCTTTTCTACAGGCAGGGGTCGCTTTTTTCGGCGATATTTTCGAAAGTCATCGCCTCGTTTCTATTGTATAGCCTTAATTTAAACCCACACCGTTTTATTTTTGGAAGCATATCTGTGTGTTAGGCTCTACTACAATATGGTTGTGTTCAAGTCTAACGTAAACAAGTTCTTGATGAGCCGTTCAATATAAGTTATCAAAGTTACCGAATTTTCATTACTAATGATTACTATATTGCCCAATTTCTACTGTATATTCTTTAACCCTTATACTTGAGTGGCCTATTGGCCTTGATAATGTGGTAACGTGTTATGTAATCGATGGCTGGAACCCTCCGATACATAACTGAAAAGAACAAACTTCTTTAATAAAAGATTTAAAAGAGCGGGCATCGAATAATCGATTGTCCACCAGTCGAAACGAGAAAGTGCTTCCATCGTAAACAGAGAAATCGGACGACAAGGTTTTTGTTTACAAAACAAGGAAACGTGACATTTCTCGTAACTCTGGAATGTATAGAATTTAGCATGAGTTATAAATTCACGTGTTGGTCAGCTGAAGATTAATCGGACGATGGTTCGAGGTCAGGAGGCAGCGAAAAGTTGTCAAAACGTGACCAACAGAACGCATGTTCTATTATCGAGCAGTTGATTGACAGATATGGATTGGAAAAAAACAAGCCAAAATCATGTAAATATAAGAGGTGATTTTGGAGTCTACCAGAAGAGGAGAAGCAGAGGAAGAAGAAGAAGGAGGAGAGAGACTCCGATAGAAACGTGCGACTGTCGAGAGAATAACGTTTACACCCCCCTCTCCATCACTGAAATCAACCGTAAGCCACACCGTTAAAGTTTGAACTATTGACAATCTCTGTGTAAACGAGAAAAATAATTTTAAAACAAAATATATATTTTATATAAAAAGCCAGTGTGTCTTACGTCTTGATTTGTTATGCTGAATTACGTCTGACCTTTGTGTGCATATCAAATTCTGGTTCGCCGGAATCTTTATTTTGACAGATATGACAGCTACAGAAAGTCAAGAAATGAAAAATGCACAGTCAAGGGGAAAATAACTCTGTCGTCTTAGCCGTTACCATAACAACCAGAAAATTAAACAACTAGACGTTCAATAAGAGAGGCTACTGGGTTTTTGTTGCAGCGGGGAACTTACTAATTACGACCGTTCCCAACCTAGGGGTCCTGGCGCTATGTAACATACGCCTATGTAAAAAAAAGAAACAAAGCTCCACTAAAAGATTTCGCTGATCTTATGCGATATTAGTCAGAAAGTTTAGTATCAAACCTTGCAGTGCGCAATCGATATTGCCTGTAATTAAGTAGATTGATTCTAATGAGGCGATTGAAAAGTGCTTGATTTATCATTACTTTAAACAACTTAATGTATATGAAACTAATCAGGCGGTGCCGAGGTTAGATCATGATGATCTGTATATATTAGTCACATCAACCAAACTATGCTAAAAAGCTTAAACAACTCTTTATACAAATATTCTATATAAAATTAATACATGTTTTAATTTATGTATTAGATGCGTCCATTCATCTATATAAAAAGCTCAGACAGGTATTCAACTGTATGTCTGTCACGCTTTGATAAAAAATATATCATAACTTTGAGAGAGGGCATCTAACATTAACTAGACATTATCATAGAAGCTAAAATGGCCGACATATAAAATATACAGTAGGATCTTTGATATCACACGGACAAGTTCGAAATAAATGTTTCTCTTTAGAGCACAATTTAAAAATGATTTTTTACGTTTGCATTTTAAAATTTTATCCAAGCAATCATATATAAAAATAATTTTATAAAATCAATAAAAAGTTCCCTACATTGCAACAGAGACTACAATATATTATGGGTTAAGTCATTGCGGAGAGATATGTAAATCTTTCTCCCAGTGCGCCGCGATGGGTCCCCAACAAGAGAAGACAATCAATCGATATGATCGTAAAAGTGCGGGATTTCACCGATTTTAATGACAATAACATTATAGGAGTGGGAAGCATTCGTTGATCATCATTTGATCCTGGGAAACTTCGGTTGCTAGCTCGTACATAATAGTTTTTTTTTACATAGGTATCACCACTTATCAAGGCCAAGCGGTCACTCGAGGCTAAGGGTTAAAGAGTGTACAGTAGAAACTGGACAATATAGTAATCGTTAGTAAAAGGAAATTCGGTAATTTTGTTAACTTATATAAAACGGCTCATCAGGAACTTATTTACGTTAGACTTGAAGACAACCATATTATAGTCAGCTGGAAAGCAGGAAACGAAAGAAAATTTCACAGGCGTGCAGTTCTAAGAAAGAAGCTTTGATCATGGAATCTACCTTTAGGTTTAGGCACAGATAAAGAGTGGGAGAATTTTCAGCTAGACGAGTGTTTCTCGTGAAAGTTTGGCGGGGGGACCATAGTCTGAAGCTCAGTCGAACACTTTCCCTGAAAATAACGATACAGCAGAGACAATCTCGCAACATCTCTTCTGTGAGATAGTGGTTGAAGGGAAGAGAAAAGGAAATCTTTTACGAGTCTACGAACTATATTTTGAACTCTATCAAGGCAGGACAAGTCCCTTCTAGCAGCCCCTGCCCAAATGTGGCAACAGTATTCCATCCTTGTACGTACCTGGCCCTTATATATAGAGAGAGTTGCATCAGTAGTGAGATATCTACTGGATCGATAGAAGGATCCCGCCATTTTTCCAGCGGCCTTGGCAACAGATTTGATGTATGTGTTCCATTTAAGATAAGGAGTAAAGGTCAAGCCCAGAAGCTTGTCAAAACTTGACATTAAGAGTGTTTCTTTTTTATCTTTAGTAGTATCCATTTCTAGTTTTCAGAGAAAACTAAAGATGTCGTGATAGAGCGAGGGGAGAGAAGACGAATGTAGAAAGAGAGTACGAAACAATCATTCAGCTTTTTAAAAATTATTAGTCGTCAAACCCTTGGGTGTTCTTTAGGTCAGTTCTGTTAATCCACCATCATTACAGATCTTAATTTATACTAGCCTCACTTATTTACATCCTTTCTTCATTTCATTATACCATGTGTGTATGGCATAATCACGTTGACACACCAGTTCTCGTCAGATCACCAAAGTTAAGCAAGGTTGAGTCTGGCTAGTACCATGTGGGTGACCATTGGGGAATTCTAGGCGCTGTTTGTGCTTTCCGCTTATCTCGGCATTGTTTCCAGTCGTCCTGAACCTCACTTGCCATTGGTTTTCAACAATGTCGACTCAGGAGATGTGGGGTTGGAGATTGCACAACACTTTCCACAAAAAGTTTCACGAGCAGGTACCCTTACAGTTGGTATCCATAGTCTGCAAAGACAGAAAAAAGTGCAAATACCATGTGTAACATCCCAATTTTCTAGGTACATAGCTATACATATTTCATAGTGCATGACTTATTTTTACCTGTTCTCACTGTTATATCTTCTCAAAACATGTGCTACATTCGACATTCAACTTTTTACCGATGGTCCAATGTAGACACTTACGTATGTCACATTGTACAGTAGCCATGCTTAGCCGATCGGTGATACTTTATGTGCGTGCGTATGTATACCCGTGCAAAAAGCCCATGAGAAAAGTTACAGTTTATACAAGTAATTTTTATTAACTGCTTTTCTGCTCAAACGACTAATTAGCTTTGTTTACTTTAACTTTTGTCTTGTAAGTTCGTTTTCGAGACTCATCATCTTTTCAGACAGAAGAGGGGGAATACAGAGGGAACAGTTCAATGAAAGATAAAGAGCAAGACAAGTTTTATAGTAAAATATATTACATTTTTAAAATTCTTTTATCTTTCAACGATGATTCAGGAAAATACCGCATAGCCATGCTGGTCACGAATTAATTCGTGCAGAGGTCAATCATTTGGTTTCTACAAATCAATTGATAAACAGATGGATGAAAACCGTACAAGATTATGAGAAGATAAATATATTTAAATAAAAAAGAAATAAACGTCGTTTTTCTTTAAAGAAAAATTAATATTAGATAAGCTAACAACCTACGAAAAGCAAATCAATAATTAAAACGTTACCATTTTTTTTCATCACAAATATCACAAGAGTTGCCTTTAATAGCGTTATCTATCTGGAAGGAAACGTGTGAGAAGGAATTCAAAGTTCGAAAGTAAATGTGATAGACACTAATTTTTTTGTACATTGTTAAGTAACAACTACGAAAGTTGTTATATTTTATCTCTCACACCGATATTATTTTTGTCATTATTTGATATTTTTCTTATCTTACGTTTCTTCATTAAAACTAATTTTCCTTTTGAATTCAAGATCCAAAATGTTAGTTTTCGTGACCTTATCACTTTATATATATATATATATATATATATATATATATATATATATATATATATATATATGAGAGAGAGACGAACAAGTGAAAATCGAAAAAGCCCTTAATATTTCAAAACTTCAGGCTGAAATCGACATACAGGAAGACAAGAAAGTACACTCTACAGAGAAGTACACGGAAATCGACAATAAATTATTAAGGAAACACACCAACCCCGCTTGAAACTCCGGGAATCTGAATGCAAAAAAGGGGAGGAAAAATCCAGGAAAATCATTGGACGGAAAATAACCTGGCTAAAAAACCTACCGGATAAAAAAATATGTAAACAATCGGCAAACACCTAAAAGGTCAACCAGGAGCAGAACACCCTTAAACGATATCCACAAACACAAATATCACATAACAAAGGTAAGAAACGAAACATACACCATACAAAAACACATCCACACAACAAATACAAGTACACACAAAGAAGCAACCAAAATATATCCACATCATGCACAAATTCCCAACAAAAAAACCCAGCCAAAACGCACGCTAATAACACCTCAAAATTACACCAGAACCCACGCGCTTAACAAACACGACACACCAGACAACATACTACACAATACATCTCCACAAAAATACCCTCATATATACAATCCTAAGCAGTACAAACCAAACTATTACCACCCACATCAGCAAACACAATCAATCCACAGACGCTACATCGCCAACACAAACAACCAAAAAATACCTTTACTAAACAGTTCTTACCAAAATATCCCAACAATGCAAAACAACCACCACAGACATCACATAATTCCAAACAATGCCTACAACACTCACCCCCCATATTCCACACAAAGAAGCAAACGCCCAAGGCACCTCTCCCATCAACGGGAACAATTAGAATATCCCATGTAACACCAATCCCAACAAACCTACCCTACAACAAACCCCGGCAACACAACCATATACAACAATACATCTATTCTCAACAGAAACACCAATTCCCACTGAAACACAACTAGCCAACACAAACAATATATGACAACCTATTCAATCATTTATCACTCAATAATAATCATAATAATGCACACAACACTTATTTTACAAGGAGACATCACATCACGCTAAAACACACAACCTCTCAAAACAAGGAAACAAACAATCCCCACCATTTTTAGGAACCCCCACACGGAACAACAATTCCAGGTTAGAAAAAATTAGAACCGAAATCATAAATTTATCTACATACACCTTATCAAGGAACGAAACAGAAATACTGATGCTGGGCCTCAAATTTTGTCCCACCCCTAAAAGCAATATAGCGGAACTAAAAAAGTACCTTAAAGAATTCGAACGAAAATTTAGACAAATAAAAACATTAGATAGCAAAGGGGACAAAGATGATTCTTAAGTAAAACACAAATCAACATATTTCCCTAACAAACAGAACAACACAAAAAAAACTAAACACCTACTCCGAAAATCTCTGGAACGTTAACCTCCAAAAAAAGAGAAAACCACAAGCAACCTCACATACAAGCAACACCAAGCACTCGAAAAGATCCGTAATAATAATGACATAATAAAAAAGAAGCAGACAAAGGCAGTGCTGTAGTAATCATGGACAAAACTTATTATGAAACAAAAATTGCAGAATTACTAGATAAAAAACTATAAACCCACTAGTACCAACATAGATACCACCAGCATCTCAAAGATCACAAAACCTTGTACAACACACAACAAAATATTAAAAAAGAAAGAAAAGGACTTCCTCACAAATTTCATTACAAAGACTAACAACTTCTACGGACTGACCAAAATACACAAATCTGACGTAATAAAACTTGCCATCGATACACAAAACTCAGAATATATTAGCGCCCCAAACCCTAGTGACCTTACATTTAGACCCATTGTAGCAGGACCAGCCTGTCCAACAAGCAGACTTAGCAACTTAATAGACATCTTATTACAACCTTTCACAGATCAAGTTAAGAGCTACATAAGAGACAACATTCACTTTCTTACTACCTTATCACATACAGTAGAAAACGGGACACTATTAGTTACATTTGACGTTAGCAGTTTATATAGTAATACACCCCATGAATTAGGAAAAGAAGCAATAACATTTTGGACTAAATGACACGCCCAAACACTACACGCTAGATTCACAAAGCAATTTATTATCGATAGTATAGACATAATCCTAAATAATAATTCCTTCGAATTCAACAATACCAACTACATCCAAACACTAGGTACAGAAATGGGAACGAGAATGGCACCGACCTACGCAACCCTTACATTAGGCTACTTAGAAGAAACCTTATATGAAATGATGGAACAAAAAATTGGTCACAGCACTAAAAAAACTGTTTATAGAATCCTGGAAAAGATACCTTGATGACTGCTTCATCTTGTGGAAACCCATATGAGGGGACATCACAGACTTACACACCATACTTCAGAACCTACACCCAAAAATTAAATTCACCATAGAACAAAACTCTACAGAATTACCCTTCCTAGATATGCTGATAAAGATTACAGACAATAACATAACACATACATTTACTGCAAACCTACAGACACCCAACAATACCTGCACTTTACAAGTCACCACCCTAAAAGCTGCATAAAAGCCATTCCCTACACCCTAGCACGTAGAATCTGTACCATAATTACGGACAAAAACCTTCGAACAATCCGACTCAAGGAACTACGAATAAATCTAAGAAAAAATACCCATCACAACTTATAGACAAAGGGATCCAAGTTGCGATAAATATACCAGAAGAAGAGTTTAGAACCCCTAAAGAACGAAACAGAAAACAAACCCGTATATACGTCTCCACACAAACTCAAACAACCCAGAGCTTTTCACAGAGATAACGAAAAACCTCGTCCTACTTAACCAAAACAGCAAACTAAACAACTTCCTTAAAACAACAAAAATAATAAATAGCAAACACCAACCCAAAAACCTAAAACGCATTCTTACTTCTTCCAAACTCAATCAATACACAAAAAAGGAGTCACAAAATGCAACAAACAACGATGTGGAGTCTTTAATATAATATTAGAGAGAAACACATACACATTCACGAACCCCATACAAACATTCAACATTAAAAAAAACTAGGTTGCACCTCAAAAAACGTGATCTATGTAATTAAATTTTCAGCATACGATAAATCCTCCATAAGCGCCACATAAAACCTTAGTAATAGAGTAGCCCTACATCGATCCAACATCAAAATCGCAGACAATAGACACCTACATATATCACAGCATATACACACATGCAGTGGAGGCAAATTCGAGATAATGCCCATCTTCCAAACTGACAACTACTTCTACTTACTAACACAAGAAAAAAACTTCATAGCAAAGTTCGACCCCGCTTTGAACATCTCCCAATAATTATACACATAAATAGGCAACAAAAAATACACTTACACGCATGCATACTTAGGTAAATGTGCACCCTCACACACGAAACAAAACAAGCACAATAAAGCACGCGCGCACTTTCACGGACGCGCACATCAATATCCAGTATAATACCATTTCCATAAACTAAACAAACAATTAGAAATTGTACGTGTGTATGTGTATGTTTATGTACACGCATATGTGCTTATATATGTGCGTATCTGTATGTATGCGTATATGGGTGTGATTGTGTGTGTGCGTGTATATATATATATATATATATATATATATATATATATATATATCATTTGCTATCTATCCTCCATCTTGTTTGTGTGTGCGTGCACTTTTATTTGGATGACTGAATACGTGTATGCATATGTGCTTGGAAAAGGAAAGAAAGAAAACTTAAACCAATATATATATGTGAGGTATAGGTGTATGAATATGTATGTCTGTGTGATGCTTGGTGCGTGTGTCCATATATATATATATATATATATATATATATATATATATGGGTGGGTGAATGTATACGCATCTGTATATGTG
This sequence comes from Euprymna scolopes, assembly GCF_053919585.1. Classification (NCBI taxonomy): domain Eukaryota; kingdom Metazoa; phylum Mollusca; class Cephalopoda; order Sepiida; family Sepiolidae; genus Euprymna; species Euprymna scolopes. The sequence goes on from NC_136513.1 coordinate 40,961,032, forward strand.
TGTATATATATGTATGCATATATATGGGTGGGTAAATGCAAAGCGTGTATGTGCGTATATGAATGTATGCGCATGAGTGAGCTCCTACATATGTCTCTCTCTCTATATATGCGTGTATGGTTATGTATATGTGTGTGCCTGCATACGCATGCGTATGTATGTGAGTGTGTATGTGCATACATGTATGTATATATATTTATGTGCATGTATATGTATGTGCGTGATTGTGTGGGTGTGTGTATATATCACCTCCTACCTATTCTCCATCTTATTTGTGTTTGTGCGTATACTTATATTTGAATGATTAAGTACATGTATGCATGTTTGTTTTGATTTAAAAGACAAAAAAGTTTAACCAATAGTTGTCTAATATGTTAGTGGGTGGATGTATGTGAGTAAGTGTGTGAGTGTATAGGTGAGTATATATATATATTTATGCTCCTACATATATTTCTGTGTATATGCGTGTGTATAAGTATATACCTGCGTGCGTATGCGTGCGTCTATGTATATTTACATGTATGTATGTTTATGTGTGTAACTGTGTGTGAGTGTGTGCTATACATCAAAAAAGAAAGTCATAAAAAAAGCATAAAAACCTTCACCAAATGGACCAAAAGCTCCCTCTTTGAACTTATCTCTGACTGGACACTACCAACACTTACTGTAAGGGACAGAATTTCTGAGACCACATCACTCTGAAACACACATTTATTATCAGCAGATGTAAAAATAACATTTCAAACTCTCATTTAAAAAAAAAAAAAAAACTTTTTACGAAAATATCTGAAGAGAGCGAAACAAAGCTTGAAACGCGTTATAAAAATATTTTAAAATAAAAATATGATAAATGGCTGAAAACCCCACAACTGTTGCTGGCTAGACTCTTTTAAGTATACATTTTTCTCCCGTTGAAACTACACAACCATCACTTAAAATATATATATATATATATATGTATTTAGATATATATGTGTGTATATATATGCGTGTGTAAGGTGTGTCTACGTGTATGTGCGCATGTGTGTAATGCAAATTTCAGATGAGTTCATAATAGTATATAGCAGGTTCCTTCAATAAGTTTCCAGGCGTTTTTGTACAACCGTTTAAAAGGTTCGTAGAATAATGAAAATTCAGTATAGTATTGCCATTCATTTTATGAGATGACCAATCCATCTTTTTATTATTTAAAGTTAAAATAAACAACTACAACAGGAATTGGATTATACCCTATTCAAGCCTGATTGTCACAGCTGATGAATTCTTAAATTGCGAGTTAGATGTGAAAAACAGATGAAAGAACGATATGCAATTAAGTTCTGTGTAAAACAGTGACGAAATGCAATAAAACGTTTGGTATTTTCCGACTGCTTTTGGCCCATCTTGTATGAATCAGACATAAGCGTTTGAGCCGTATAAGAGATCAAGGAAGCAGGGAGTTTGTAAGAGAGAAGTACGGAAGTTAGAAAACCAGCGTTGTTTGGGCAAATAAAGAAGTTAATCGATGAGGATAGTTGTGTGTCTATAGAGACAATAAATGTACAATTGGATGCCAGTGTGGAAACTACCACACTATTATTCACGAAGAACTGAAGATTCAGACGATCTGCGTGAAGTTTGTCCCAAGGGTGCTCCGCCATTGTCACAGACTATTTGATCAAGATTGGCATCCAGACAGTTCCTCACTCTGCCTAGTGTCCAGACTTTGCTCCCTTAGAGGAAAACCTTAAAGGCAGTCGGCGTGAGACAATTGATGAGATGAAAGAGACTGTGACGAGGGTCATTGAGGCACTAACACAAGAAAACTTCCATGCGGCCTTCTAGAATGTGTTGGAACGAGATATCAGTTGCATTGCAGCTGGACGGGATTTCATTGCAGGGGGCTTAAGTTTGGTGTTTCTACTATCAATGAAACTGCCCATAAGATCTATACCCTACCAAGTATCCCTCTAGCTGGATGTCGAATTCAAATGTTTTCAACTTAGGAACGTACTTCTTTTCTGAGGAGAAGCATTAAGCTTTGAAATACCTAGGAATAAAGAGCATATAACACCTTCCTCAAATATCGTTTTTACTCATTACGTCGACAAATCAGTCTATATATAGCAATATATGGTTTCTTTTGTCTTTGATTGCTATTATATATATTGCAGTATACGAATGGATGGATTTAATGAAAAAGTTTTCTGAATAAAATTTAACATGAGTGTGAAAAAAACGACGTATAAGGAAATATTTCTACGTTTTAGTATTGACGACAGAATTACATTGCAGGATATTTCTTGGTAAATCACTAAAGGTTAGTTATCTTCGGCTTGCTTAGTTTCAAATAGATGCTTATTTGGGCATGCAGTATTCTGAAGATTGAAGGATGTTAAGTGGATAATCCTTAATCCGTGGAGTTTCGAAGAAATACTTTCCTTCTCATCAGAGGGTAGGAATAAGCAAAATGCGGGATCGGATTTTGCATGCAAAAGTATTTGATGAAACAACGAATAAGTCTAAGATCTTACTTGATAACAAAAAGTGAAGCAGAGGGAATATAGTGAAGAAAAAGGTGATTACACGTGAATGGATAGTCTGATGAAAGGTAAATAATCCAATGACGGTAAACTCCAAAATTATAACTCCGAGAAAGTTAATTGAGTTTCCATTTGCACAAGTAAAATCCAAGGAAATCACGTAATTGGAAGATGGTCCAAAATAATCCAAAATGCCGAAATCCATGGAATAATTCACAAATATGTTCAAAGAAATGAAAAGGGAAAAATTCCAATAATATTAATAAAAGAAAAATAAGATATGCTTTTCACACGACTGCCGAGACATAATAAGAAAGATCAGAGGAGAAGAAGAGGAAAAAATTAAATGGTGATAGAATTAAATATAAGATTGAAAAGCAACTGTCAAAATGACCCAGCCAAAAAGGATGGTAAAAGGCGCGAAAGAATATAGAGCAAAATATGTCAACTGAAATTTACAGGTTAAGAAAATGTCAGCAAGAGTTGTTAAAAGACACTAAATGGAAAAAAAAATAATAAATAAATAAAAAATAAATAATAAATAAGTAATAAAATATAAAGGGGAGACGATAACGTTTCATAATCTATATATATAAAAGCGAAAATGTATGTATGTATGTATGTTTGTTTGTGTGTCTACTAAAAACTTTCGAGAGACAGAACAAAGATTCACAAATTTGGTCTCATATGAAAGCCCCATCCTTCGCCCGACAAATATCGAAAAATCGGCCAAAAACGTTTATTATGTAAACCTGAAATAAGCACTTTTCTACAGGGGGGTCAGCAAAAACCATCCTCTCATGACGAACGTCGTAACCTGCTTTAGTTTAAAGATTTTTAAAAAATGACCTAATTTCGTGTATGTTGTCTTAGCTCAATTGGTTAGAGCGCTGTGTCATAATATAAAGGTCTTGGGTTCGAATCGTGGTGTGACATGTCTCGTTTTTTTTTTCGATTTTAAAAATTTTAATATTGAAGCAGGGTTATTTAAGCCATATTTCACGTAACGTTCGTTTTTCTGTTTTATTTTAGTTCGCTTATTTTTGGGTTTTCATTAACACCCCCACCCCTGAGCGACCACATACGCCCCAAAACCCCAGGAGGTTTATTTCAGCCATTTTTCTCGTGTTTCTTTTTGGGGGGGGGTATTTTTAAGATTTTTTAAAGCAGTTTTAACGTTCGTTTTTCTGTTTTGTTTGTGTTTTTCTGATTTTTACATTTAACATCGTTTGTTTACCTTACGTTAGTTTTTTGTGTTTTTTTCGATTTTTTTTTAAAGTTTTAACTTTTTTTATATAAAATATTTACTTTTTATTTAATATTTAAAAATATTTACTTCGCTTATTCTTATGTTTTGATTACCCCTCTTGCCTGACGTTATTATTTTGTGTGTTTTTTCGATTTTTTAAAGTTTTAACTTAGCTTATTCTTATGTTTTGATTACCCCCACCCACCGTCCGAGCACACACACCTCTAAACACCCGGGCAATGCCGGGTACCCCCGCTAGTTGTGAATTAAAAACCAGTTTCCACAGGGAAAGCACACAAAATCAACTCGATTGTACGATCGCTTCGGAGACGATTTTCATTTTATTTAAATTGACAATAGGTATTGACAATAATTTGACAAAAGTTTTGCCCTTTAAAAACATGGTCTCCTCATCAGCAAAAATAGGGGAGGGAAGAAGTGAAAGACACCAAAATAAAACTAGCATTTTAGTCATGAGTAAGATATTCCTTTTTTATCTCCATTATAAAATCAGTTTTTTATTTCAGTCAGAGAGAGAGAGAGGGAGAGAGAGAGAGAGAGAGAGAGAGGGGGGGAAGGGGGATAATAATTTTTTTTTACTAATCTTCCAAATCGTATTAGTTTAATTTCTAAAGATGGTGATTACTGTGATATTTCTCAGATGAAACAATTCAGACTTTATTCATATTAAAATAAATTTTCCTAAAATAATATATGCCTCCCCGTCAACTAAAAGAGAACAATTCTATGCTAATACATATCAGTTCTTACATCTTCTAAGAATTAATTTAGACATTTAAGTTTCATGCAGTGCCATTATTATGCATGCTCTTAATAGCCCCTATTTTTCCTTTCAACAAACTTGCTTTGTCTTTTAAAACAATGGAACTATTTATCAGAAGAAAAATTTTATATTTACTGATAAATTACATAATCTATAATATTTACTGATAAATTACATAATCTATAATATAATCCCCTTTTTTCAAGGGGGACGTAACTTCCCAAGTATAGAGTCATAAAAATCAAATCATAGCTACGATGTAATCAGTAATAGGATAGGTAGTAGAAGCTCCTGATCCATGCATTCGCTAATGTTGCTCTCTCTCTCTCTCTCTCTCTCTCTCTCTCTCTCTGCAGATTTAACTAATAGAAATATCTAAAACTGTCGATCTTTTCCCCGGAAATGTTCCTAATTTTCATAGTCAATATTTTGTTTTATATTCATGACTGCCCTTAAATTGACGAGTTTTGTGAATGTCGTTAGAGAAATGGTTGCATCGTCTACTGCTACAAAAAAATATCTGTCTTTCGACGCAATCCACCACGTGTATAAGAATGACGTAGTTCTAATATGACAAAGTTGCTACATCTTGTGAACAAATGCTTTCGCGGCCTTGATAGGATACAGTAAATGCTTCGAAAGGTGTTTTTCCTCTCTGCAATCACGTTTATACATGTGAGACGAGTCTATTCCTATTTTCATTAACGAATGCTTGACTACGCTTTCATCTGTTTTCGCTTTTGCACAACACACACTCCTCGTCTAGGTAGAACCATTGCTAACAATTTCTCACATTGTCTATTTGTGCCTAAATCTAAACGAAAACTCCATGAACAAAGCTTTTTATTCTTGAACTCCCTATCTACAAAAGTCTATACTGCGGGTCTGATTTTAAACTGGATATAACATTGTTGTCTTCAAGTTAAATGTAATCAACTTCTTGTTAGGCCGTCACTTTAAATAATCAAATTCTAACCAGTTTCTACCACAAACGGATCTCTTCACCGTCGTCTCATTCATCACCTTACACGTATAAGCCCGTATCCTTGAGTGCCCATCATATCTCGATAAACGAAACAACTAATTTATAAATGAATCTATAAGTAGATTTCACTTCTCTCTTCGATATAGCGGTGAGGTTGATGTGGGAAGAGGGAGGAGTATGTGGCGATTCTCTACAAATTGTTCTGTCTCAAACCCTCAACAACTGACTGAACCCAACTCCTGGTTTCGACTGTGTGCTCCGTTCATATACTAAGAATAGGGGTGAAACCGAGGTTGTTCCCTGGGCCAATCGTACTCTACAACGTAACCCCAAGGGAAGTTTCTCTCTACCCCGCGAGTGAATCTGTGGATCTTCAAACATTCTCATGGCTCCTTGAGGTCCTCCCCGTAACTCCCTGAGTCGGTGCACTGCACTTGAATTAAAAACATCCTCAGTCTAAAACCCTGAGTCATTCCGGTTTCGATGTACAAATGTCAAAAAATGACATTGTAGTCCATATTCATAACAATGGAAATCATAAACCTAATCTTTTCTCTCAGCAAGGTTTTTCGCTGTCGCCCGGGTACACCAATGATAATTAAATAATAAGAAAAAATCATATCTGTCCGGCTTCTTCCAGTACTTCAGAAGTCTCAGCCTCTCTCAAGTGGGTAGCTCAACCGCTCCCTGGGACGGTCACATCACATTTCTTAGGTTTCGATGTACAAATGTCAAAAAATGACATTGTAGTCCATATTCATAACAATGAAAATCATAAACCTAATCTTTTCTCTCAGCAAGGTTTTTCGCTGTCGCCCGGGCACACCGATGATAATTAAATAATAAAAAAATCATATTTGCTCGGTTTCCTCCAGTACTTCGAGAGTCTCAGCCTCTCTCAAGTGGGTAGGTCAACCGCTCCCTGGGACGGTCACATCACATTTCTTAGGTTTCTCATTCGGAAATTTCTTTTTTGTTTCCTTCATAATTTTTTTTCTTTTGTTTCGCACTATTTTAAAACAAAATGTTTCCTTTTTCTTCATGTTCCTTTCTATTGCTTTTTAAACGTTTTACGTAATGTTTTTGTCGTCTTTAAACATGTCTTCCTTTCGATCATTTCTCTATTTTTGTTTGCTTCCAGCTTGTTATATACCATTTTCTTATTTTTCATTTTTATTCATTTTCTATCGTGTTACGTTTT
>NC_136513.1:40972772-40987772 GCF_053919585.1 Euprymna scolopes
GCTGGCTAAATGTGATGAATGAAGTCGCTCACAACAAATTATTTAAACGTTTTCTCTTTTGATGTGCTTGGCTAAATATAAAACTGCGCAGAGGAACGCTTTTGTTTGGATAATTAGATCTTGCGAATCGTCCTGCCGTGTTGAATGCTTAAAAATATTCGCAATTTTTCCGTTACTTTCTTTCATTTATTATACATCTGCATCGGTGTTAGACATGTTTGCTTTTGAATCAATCTCACAGATTGTTATATATATATATATATATATATATATATATATATATATATATATATATGTATATATGCATATATACACACATACATATATATATACATACACACACATATATATACATACATATACATATATATACATATATATACATATACATGCATACATATACCTACATATATCTATACATATTTATACATACATATATATACATACATTTATCTATACAGATTTTTACATACATATCTATACATACGTATATATAAACATACATACATATATATATACATATATATACGTACACATACATGCATATATATACATGTATATATACATACATATACATGCATATATATACATACATGCGTATATACTTATGCACGTATATACATATATATATGTATACATATATATATATATTTACATGTATATATATATTTACATGCATATATATATTTATATATATATAACTGTTTCCTTGCATCACATAAATTAATAGACAAAGATATTATTTTATGCGTAAATTTTCAATATTTACTTCAATAGTGTTTGATACATGCGTATAGTTATGAAAATAGATATTGTAATATATATATATATATATATATATATATATGCCATAAATGTTTCTATAACTTACTTCATATATATATAAGTAGAAAACAGCAATATAAAAAAATTAATAAAAAAATAGCTGAATTATCGTAAATCAATTGAAAAAAAAACAAATAAACACTAACAACAAACACAAATAAATTAATAAATAAATAATAATAAAGAATTAAATAGAAAAATGTTCTATCTATAACAACTTATAGTTTTATTAAAATTAATAAATTAACAATTCCCAAGGAATCTCAATCCAGCGCCGTCTTCCTAGCTATCTTCATATTCCTAACCTAAACACCCCAACAGCCGACTGAGAGCGCCCCATCCCGCACCCCTCTCCCTCTCTTACATCCCCCTTCTACTTATCTCCTTCAAAAGTTTACCCGTACCAGCCTGCTAGCAGCTTGTGTGACCTAGATACACCAATTCATTCACTGAATATACAATAATTAAATTAAATAAATAAATGAATAATACATAACAATAAAAAAATAATAAAGACAACAAAATAGACATAGAATATACAAATTTTAAAAAAGCTTACCCTAAAGCAACAAGTTATAAACTAAAATAAATAAAAAAAAGTATATATATATATATACATACAAAAAAAATTATAAAATAGGAACAATAAAAATATGTTAATTACCTAAAACAGGCCATACATAAATACCTTCCTTACATTTGCTCCGAGGCTTTACACGGCCATTCAATTTCCGCTCCATCATCTAGCATGCTTTGAATTTATCTGTCACGTCTTCCATATAAAAAGGGAATTTTTCCGCAATTATTATGGATATTGTCGCAGATATAACAAGTAAGGCATTTGTATTTAATACAACTGAATAAATATATGTACATATAGACATATATGTATGTACTTATTGATTTGTAAATCGCCACTTGTTTTCGTCTTCTTTCACCAACACCGACTGTATCTCATTCATCGCATTAAACTCTACTACATACCTATCCCACACAATGCCTCAAGCAAACTACATATCATTTCTCTCTCTCTCTCTATCTATCTCTCTCTCTCTCTATATATATATATATATATATTTATATATATATATGCGTGTATGTGCGTGCGTGTGTGTGTATAAGTTACATGTATTGCACGATTTGTATGTTTACATAGTTTACATACGCGTGTTTTGCGTGGTAAATACATGCCTTTATCGCATGATTTATAAATCTGTTACTTCAATGTGTCTCGATTTTTGAGCATGCAACTCCTGCATTGTTTATAGATGCGTGTTTCACATGGTTTAAATGTTCGTATTTGGAATTCTTTAAATAAGCATGTATTGTGACTTGCTTGGTTTATATACAAACGTCCTCAAAGATTTTTACATGGTTATATTTCATATGTGTGTGTCCTGCATCTTGTATACATGTACGCTGTTTGCATAGTTTTAATTATTCATATATGTGTATGTCTATATGCCTCTTTATATATATATATATATATATATAGATAGATAGATAGATAGATAGATATAGATATGTGTGTGTATGTATTCAAGCTTGTCTGATTGAACACGACAGAGTATTTTTATCTTGGATATCTTATCAATTCGCATAGTGGTCTTTTTTTTATTTCAGCGTACATACTTTATAATATGGTGCCCAGAAGTATTCTTCTCAAGTGCTTTTTATCGTCACATCCGATCGTAGTTAGGCGCGGTTGTTCTTGCTGTCTTTTAATTTATTGAGGCTTAGTGTATTTATAGTTGTTTTTTTTAATCCCCTGACAAAAGAAAGGTGGACCTCTAAGTTCACCTATGTCCGTTCGTCTGTCCGCACTTTTCGCAATAACTACGCCTCAGCATGTTTTTTAAATTTCGCATAAACATTAAACATTATGTGAGTAAAAAAGTTACAGAACGGATTTTCCTCAAAAACCCCAGTTGCCGCCATAGGGATGACTTTCAGGTTAAAATTGACACTTTTGTGTTTATTAAAAGATTTGATGCCTTGGATATTTATACAACTTTCTGAAAAGTTGAAATTAACTTATTTTTATATAATTTTGCTTGTCTATACTTCGCGCTAAATCTCGGGTTTATTCCAGGGTCTCTTTCAGGGCTAATAAAAACACTCCATTTTTGGGACTATTTAACCATATTTGTGCAGAAGTTTTGTGTATGTCTTTTTAGCAGTTTTGCATTGTGCTAAACTCAAATGAAAATATGTTAAGGCCTTGGGAACTTTTGGGAATAAATGGCTAGAGTGAATGATGGACTTTCATCTCTTTTTTGCACCGTGTAGAACTCAGATTTACATATGTTAAGGCTTTAAACTGCACCGTTAGTTCATTTTCACCGGGATTTGACGTCTCCTCGGGAACATTTGGGGCTAAATAGGGAGGGGGCAAATGCTGAACTTAGTCATTTTTTATGCCTCGTTCACTATGCACCCACGGGGGACTATGCATGCTTCACTTGTTTTATTGGTTATAAAGGTGAATGCTAAAATTCGATATCTTAACAATTGACCACGAAGATACAAATTACGATAAGTTATACTAATGAAAAAAACACACCATCTTTATAACCAGATCTCATTTTATAAAGCATAATATCTATGTTCAATAACTAACAACAAAAAACTAAATAAAAAAAGATATTAAATATAATAATTCGTCCCTACCCATCCAGATCACACCTTTATAACCAATAAAAAAAAACTACATATAAATACACTAAGCCTCAATGAAGAAAAACAAAAAGACACCAAAAACAACCGCTCCTGACGACGATCGGATGTGCCGCGAAAAACCGCTTGAGAAGAATATGGCCGAACAACAACTTTTAGGCGCTATAATATACAACACACCGGCTGTAATAAAAAAAGACCGCCGAGCTAATTGAAAAAATATCCAACAAAATCCGAAAAAAAGAACTCTGTCGTCTATAATCAGACGTGCTTGAATAATTACTTGCTGTCCAAAAACACACACACAGATATATATATATATATATATATATATATATATATACTTAGATATGTACATATATATGTATATATATATATATATGTATATATATACCTATATATATGCATATTTATATGTATATATATATTATGTATATATATATCTATATATATGTATATATATTATATATATACATATGTATATATCTATATATATGTATATATATCATGTATATATATATGTATATATATGTATATATATATGTATATATATATGTATATATATGTATATATATATATATATATATATATATATATATATATATAGTGCATGGTTTATATATGCCTGTATGCAATGGGTTAGTTCTGGCACTACAGTCTATTCTGCCGTTATAAATTTAATTGGAACGCTCATTATAAATGTTTTGGTGAAATGTATTAATAGACTAATTAAGTCTTCTGCATTTCAAAAAATGAATAGAAAATTCTGTTCCATAGTGACTACATTATCAAGTACGTTATCATAGTTTACACCAATTCTTTTAATAAACGCATGGTCTATATTAGTCACATTCGGTCTGGAGCATTTACCACAAGCTTTTCACACTTAAACATGATCTAGAGAAGCGTCTCAAATTTAGACAACATCACACTATGAGCAAAACCTGACCCTCTGCTCCTTCGCCTTAATGTTGTCTGTTGTACAAGCACGTTAATATTTAACAACGTGTGAAACGCACATACTATGCTGTTGAGCTCTTTAGACCCCCCCAAAATTTTACTGTAATTGTTTATTCCCTCTGACTGCTAAACTTTTGAATTCCCTCATTGTTTACTACTATCTTGAATGTACTAACTTACAGAAGTCAAAATGTAATGTGAACAGTCATCTTGTTAAAATCCAGGTTGTAATACATGGTCGTACATCTAAAAAATATGATATAAATGCGGGAGTGCCCAAGGTCTATACTTGGACATCTATTTTTCCTAATATTCATAATGACCTCCCCGACAAAATTGCCTCTGAGATGGGTATGTGTGCTGATGACACCACACTCTATAACAGGCACGACAGGAAAACAAATGGACACATATCAAAATAAATGGCAGAAACACTAGCGGGTGACCTCTAACTTGTAGTGGAATGGGAACTTTCTCTACCACCAATAGCAATGGCCAACGACTCTTTATCTGAGAGTACATCTTTCAAACTGCTTGGCCCAACGTTCACAGGAAACATGACTTGGAATAATTACATTGATAGCATTGCTAGGGCCGCTGCGAAGAAGGTAGGCTCTCTCTACCGTGCTAGAAAACTACGAACACCCGAAAGTATCCTATACCTCTACAAGGCCACCATTCGCCCATGTATGGAGTATTGATTTCATATTTGGGCTGGTGCAACTGCTACTAGTCTCTCGCTCCCAGAAAAGGTTCAAAGGAGAGTCGCCAATCTCATAGACCCTGAACTGGCATCTAAGCTTAAGCCTCTGCCCCATCGACGAAATGTTGCATGCCTCTGCCTGTTCTACAAGTATTTTAATGGTGAATGCTCTGACGAACTGGATGCACTTGCGCCCCCACGGCGTAAACACTCTCTAAAAACCCGACAGGCAACTAAATCCCACCCCACACAGTAGAGATCCCTAGATGTAAAAGATCTTTCTACTCCAGTAGTTTCTTCCCCAGAACCGCCAGACTTTGGAATTCCATTCCAGGTTCCTGCTTCCCCAACTGTACTGACGTGCAGAAGTTCAAGTGTAACGTGGACCGATATCTTGCTGCCCAAATCCCTACATAGTGCCCAAGTAGTTGTTGCTCCTGATAGTAGCCCCTACACCAAAGTGGCAATGTGCCTTGTTTGTGGTGAAAATGTAATAAAAAACTATCCCCAGTCGCTTGTTAGATCCGATCGTAAAATGGTAAACCCTAGTATTCCAAGTGTCAATATGCCTTGCTTTGGGGGAACATATACAAAAAATGACATCGTCCGTTCGCCAAATATAAATAATTAACCTATTTTAAATTGAATTGGTCTAAAATCAAATGAGAAATAAATATAACTAGCGGGCGTACCCGGCGTTGCCCGGGTGTTTGGAGGTGTGTGTTGGTGGTAGTGGGGGTAGATTAAAACAACCCTATTAAACAAAAAACGTTGGCCGGTTGTTTGGAGGTGTAAAAAAATAGTTTTAGTAGAAAGGTAGGCTTGACCCTCCCACCTTTGACGCGGAGGTTGAAAAGAAATCGAAAAAAAAAACCCTGCGACCTAACCATCTTGACCACGGGATCAAATGAATTGTAAGTGTGTCAAGTTGACGTTTATAAACCGAAATTAGCAGGTGCGACAACGTCAAGTTGCGTGATGTTTGACCTTGTTTTGCGCTGGATCAAAAAATATCTCGAAAATAGCTTTTAAAAGTCGGGTAAATTAAAGCGAAGTAAAAAAATCTAACGTAAGGCAAACGAACGATCTTAAATGTAAAAATCGAAAAACAAAAAAGAAAACAGAAAAACGAACGTTAAAACTAAAAACAAAACAAAAAACACGTGAAAATGGCTTCAATAAGCCTGTTTCGATATTAAAATTTAAAAAATCGGTGGGTACCCGGATGTTTTTGGGTGTGTGTTTGTACGGTCTGTGGTAGGGTGTTAATGAAAACCTAAGAATAAGCGAAGTAAAAAAAAAAAAAACAGAAAAACGAACGTTACGTGAAAAAATGGCTTAAATAACACTGGTTCAATATTTAAATTTAAAAAATCGAAAAAAAAAAGATACATCTCACACCACGATTCGAACCCAAAACGTTTAGATAACAAACCAACTGAGCTAACGCGGCGTACATTAAATTTAGTCAGTTCTTCAAGTATTTAAAGTAAATCAGGTCATGACGTCATCTGACGCATGCGTAGAACCGGCCGTCATCACAAGAGGACGATTTTTGCTGACCCCCCCCGTCGAAAATTGTCGAAGTCGGGGTGAAAAAATTAACGTTTTTGGCCAAGTTTTCGATATTTTTCGTGCGAAGGATGCTGCTTCAAGATGATACCAAGTTTGTGAATTTTTGTTGTGTCTGTCGAAAGTTTTTAGCAGACACACAAACATACACACATACATACATGCATGCACACATACATACATACATACATACATACATACATTTTCGCTTTTATATCTATAGATTACAGCGCTTTGAGCTTTTGATGGATGTTTCTGTTGTCTTGTTTGTCTCCAGATCGAACTTTGCATGGCTTCTTGTTAAGCATATGCTTCTTGTTTGTTTCGTCCACATAGTGGTTGCGCTAGATATTTGCTTGCTTAATGTGTGTATGAGATCGATGTCTGTTTGTGTACCATTGCGTTAGTATTGGGATTTTTGTTTTCCTACCTTATATTTGTCTTCATAGATAAAAATATAAAGGAAGCAAACATAAGCTTTTGTAAATCTTATTATAAGTGGTTCAAATATGTGTATATCCAGATTCTTTACTGTATTTTCAAGCTGTAATCCACCACCTCACAGCTGCTAAACTTCTGTCCGGCCAACAGTATTGGTTTAAGCAAACCCGTTCTATTACAGATATCCTAGATAATAAAATAAAGAAAATGCTGTGGTAGGATCCACCTAATTAGCATACATGGAGTGCCGATCATATAAATATGGTTGGTACCGTAAAGACGGGAAAGACGCAACGAGAAACCCAACAAGAGACTCAGAGAGACAACGAGATCTAGAGTCGACGAATACCCAGCCGACACCTTCTCCAGGGACGGTTTCCTCATCACTATACCAATGGACTTTAAATGTAAAAAATTGTAAATATCGTATATATACTTTCTTGCTCTCAATATATCTGTTCTATTTTACTTTTGTGTTGTATATAATTATTTCCATGTATTCAATCCAGTTTCAACAGAAAGCAAACACGTTTTTTTTCGATGTTTTTGTGAATGGCTGAAATATTTTTATATCCAGGTTGCTTATTGTATTTTCAAGCTGTAGTCCATCACCTCCCTCACAGCTGCTAAACTTCTTTCTGACCAGCAGTATGGGTTTATACAAACCCGTTCTACTGCAGATATCCTAACTGTGATCTATGAACCTGTATACAATGCATTAGATAAAGCAGGGAAGGCTAATATTTTTGGTTTCGATATATCTAAGGCATTTGACAGGGCATGACACGATCGGCTTCTCATGAAATTCAGATCCTTTGTTTTACTGGAGGAATACTTAACATAGTTGAAACCATTCTTAAGTAAGAGAAAAATCTATATATTCGTACGTCAAAACAATATGGTAGAAATCGGGTGTACTTCAGGGGTCGATCTTTGGTCCTTTATTATTCCTAATATTCATAAATGAACTCACTTATGAAATTGTCTCTGAGATGGCTATATGTGCTGACGACCCCATGCTCTATACCAGACATGATGGGAAAACAAATGAACACGTATCGAAGGCAATGCCAGAAAATCTTGAGCAAGACCTCCGGCCTGTACTGGAATGGGGATAAAAATGAATAGTCACATTCAATGTTGCCATGACTAAGCTTCTGTCTTTTAATAACTACAAGAAACCTTAATATCTAATAGCGATGGCTAATCATACATTACCTGAAAGAGCTTCGTTATAATTCCTCGACTTAACGTTCACGCGGGACATGAGTTTGAACGGATACTTTGAGGGCATTGAGACTGCTGCAAAGAAGATGGGCTCTCTCTACCGTGCTCGAAAATCTCAGGCCTGAGAGTATCCTTTACTTTTACGCCCATGTATGAAGTATTGTTGTCACATTTGGGCTGGTGCATCTGCTACTAGTCTCTATCACCATCTCCTAGACAGGTTTCAAAAGAGAGTCGCCAACCTAATAGGTTCCACACTATCAAATATGCTTCAACTGCTGTCCCATCGACGAAGTGTTGCATCCCTCTGCCTGTTTTACATTTACTTTAATGGTAGCTGCTCCGATGAACTACGCCCTCTGTACTCCTCTCGGTGTAAATACCTCCGACAAACCCGACAAACAGAAAAATCCAACCCCTACAAAATAGAAATCCCTAGATGTAAGAAAACCTTCTACTTTAATAGTTTCTTCCATATGACGTATGGACTTAGGAAATCACTTCCGGGTTCCTGTTTCTCTGACTGTACTGACACGTAGAAGGTCAAGTGTAATGTAAACAGATATCTTACTGCTCAACTCCCTACATAGTACTCCTACAAATTATGTCCCAGATAGTGACCTCTATATCAAAGTGGCACTGTGCCTTGTTTGAGATGAAAATGCAATAAAAAAATAAATTCGTTGCTTTCACTTTGCTCATCAACGAAGAAGCAGTCGTTACTAATAGTTAGGGCTTAGACAACAGCATAATCTCTTCAATGTTTTGACTCTCGCGTATATATCTGTTATTATCTTATATGTTTTACAAACACATGTGGTTCCCGGTTGATTAACAGTGTTTAACTGCGTCGGATATATACTCGAGAGTCAAAATAATTAAAAGAATATACTGTTGTCACAGCCCTACTAATGACTAATATTTTTATTCTTTCTGGGCCTAACAATTAGAAAAATAACACCAAATTTTGTGTGCCATAAATGCTAATGTTATCATACGCTCTTATAATATGAACTAGGAAAGTGGCCCGACGTTGCCCGGGATTGAATGATGGTCAACAAATGTTTCACACTTTCATATTTTTATCGAAATCGGTGAAATCGTCCATTTTTCAATAGAATCGATTAGTTCCTAGCTCTAGTTAGGGAGCCATCGCGGTGCACCGGAAAAAAAGCTTTATATGCTTCCTCACGGTGACTTAGTTCACAATAAATTATAGTCTATGTTGCACTATAGAAAGCCTAATGTTTATTTTACAAAATCGTTTGTATATAATTGCTTATATTTAATTTTAAAATGCAAAATTCGAGTCTCAATGTGCCATTGTGCTTTAAAGATAAATACTCATTTCATACACACCGTATCGTATAAAAGAACCTACTGTTGAATTTATATGCCGGGCCTTTCTGCTTGTGTGGTAATAAAACTTCTCAAATACACCTGTGATGTACGGTTGTATAAGGTGTAAATTTTGCTCGATATAACCTGTTTTTCCTCTAATCAGATTATTTTGATTATCGATTATCAATACTTTTCGAAGACATTCCGATATAAAACCCATCTATGAAGACTTCCAGTTGCATGAAGTACCTTCGTGTAAAATTTCATAGGAATCGATCCAGCCGTTTTCGAGTCCACATTGAACCCTCTCTCTCTCACACACGCACACAAAGTTCCTTTTATATAATATTAGCGGGAGGTACCCGGCGTTTTCCGGGTGTTTGGAGGTGTGTGTGTTAAAAAAAAGTTGGCCGGGTAAAAGAAGAAAATATTTTAGTAGGAAGGTAGGATTGAACCCCGAAGCATTGATGCAAATGTGGAAATAAAAGGAAAAAAAAGCCAGACACCTAACCACCTCGGCCACGAGGGAAGAGGAATTGATTAGATAGAGTGTTAAAATAAGGTTTATAAAGTAACATATACAGATGCGAGGAAGTGGTGTGATGTTTGACCTAGTTTAGCCCTGCACATCAGTTACTGTTTCCCCCGCTTTTCCTTTTCGAAGAAGCGGCGAGCTGGTAAAAGTCGGGCAAATTAAATACACACGCGACCCCCGTTGTTAAGTCGTAGATATTATCGTTTAGACGTGATAGAAAAAGTTTTAAGAATGAGAAGGCCTCGGAAAAAGCCTTTCGCATACATACACAAAAAGCGAACGTACATACACACGCACACAAATTTTCGCTTATATATATATATATATATATATATATATATTAGAGATAGAGATAATAATTATTATAGTTTATCTGAAAAATTAGAAGAAAAATTAACAAAGATTAATAAATAATCGAAAAATTTCAATTGAATCGTTATTGATGTTCTGAATATATTTCAGTTATCTAAGGCAAGAACAAGTCAACACATATCTTTTTTTCATTTAAACGAACGTTACATATAATAACGTAAAAACCTACGTTAAATCAGGCCACATTACAGAATAGTACCAATGTTTTCAAATGCTTCGCATAACTCCTCCTTTTCACACTCACCTGTTCCTGCTACTCTTCCTAAAACGGCATGCTCTCCTCACTTCCCTCTGCCACATCATCCCCTCTATTCTTTATTCCTTACCGAGACCAACACATTTTCCTGACGATGTGAAGACGATTACGCGAAATGTTAAAACCGCTGACACTTAGAGTAGAAAAATGCTGGGACCTTACATACATTCGTTCTATTTATATACAAAAAAGATAATACGAAAATTTGAAAAATAAAAAAGTATCACCAAACAGCAGCTTTCTATTATTTTTAACAATATCTGCCTGAATTAAAAAATTCTGGCTAAATACACGTAATTCAAACTAAATGACCCAGCAGTGCAACAACATACCACAACCCAAGAGTTCCGATTCAACTTAATGAAAAGGCAAATTACAATCGCTAAAGACAAAATTTGGAAACAGACCAGCGAACTCGACGAACTTTAACAAAAATACAAGTCCTGTGTCTCTGAAGAACAAAATACAGAACTCTAGCACAGACTTAATGCTTTCGAATATGGCCATCGAATAAAAACCAAAAATAAATTAAACGCCTTATACCAAGGCACCGTTATACTCCTAAACCACACACAACACTACACCAACCTATCGGCCTACGACCTCATTAAGCACCCAAAAAGAAGTTCTGAATTTTGAACCAAATTGCCATCTATTTAATTCGTTCAAACAACAAAATAAAAAAAAGCGAAAATCAAATTATTATATGAAAATATCACCCAACTGGAAGCGGACAACAAAATCACCACCCACTAACCCTAACCCTAAGCCACTCCGGTTTACAAGATCTTCTAAAAGCTGAATATATTAAAAACCGGCACAAAAAAAAACAACTCAATATATGCGCACAGCCTTAAAAAAGCCGGACTAGAATTCCGCAACCACCCCAACTCTCACGATTAAAAAAAAAGCCGTCAAAACAAATATATTTGTCGTATTAAATAAATCCGACCACCATGTAAAACTACAAACTATCCTTGACGACCGCACAGAATTTAAAAAAAAGCAACACCCCTATAAACTCAATAAAAACGCAAATCAATAGACTCATCAGAGTTAACAATGGCCAAATCGATAATCACCAACTCCACA
The DNA here is from genome assembly GCF_053919585.1 of Euprymna scolopes. NCBI lineage: Eukaryota > Metazoa > Mollusca > Cephalopoda > Sepiida > Sepiolidae > Euprymna > Euprymna scolopes. The sequence continues at coordinate 40,984,773 of NC_136513.1, forward strand.
AGATCATTGGTGGCTACAAACCTGGATAGATATACGGAACCGCCAAAATCCATAAGCCTAACTAGCCTCTCTGACTAAAATTTCACAAATCTCCAACTTAGTCTATTCACTGAAGTCCTACATTACATTATTAGCCCATGTCTACTGAATAGATATAGTGTAAAACCCACAACAGAACTCTTAAAATTATTAAATCTATACAATTTAACGACAAAATAATGGCCTCTCTGTTACGTGAAAAGCTTATTTACAAACTTTAGAGTAAAAAAAAAAACACTAGTGATATAATCCTCAGCCACGCATACAAAAATTTATCTCTCCCGTCCCCAAAAAATCAACGAAAAAATACTTTAAAAATTACTTCTAGTCTGCACTAGATGAGTCCTTTTCTACGACCACATAGGGAGGATCTACTTCCAAATAGATTGCATACTGATGAGTTTCTATCCTCGGACCCATCTTCAGTGAGTTCTACATTAGTCACCTCGAAAACACGATACTTAACAACACCAACAAAAATCCTATTTATATGGTATGTAGAAGATTTTCTCCTCCTTGCTAATGACAACCAATAGATTTTACCCTTAAGGACCTTCTCCAAAAACCTCTGTACTCAAACCCACTGTCGAATTCAATGTTAATAAAAACATTCCTTTCCTCGGCGCCTTTATTGATACTTCCAGTAACATTTTTAGCACATCCAACTACAAAAAAACTACCTGCTATAATTCTTGACTTCTAAATTTCAAGAGGTGATGCCCCCACAGATACAAAATAGCGATGATCAAAAACTTCCTCAACCGAGCAAAACTTATCTCTTTCAACAAAAATATTACTCAACGAATTAAAAACATGAAACTAATTCTTATAAACAACGGTTTAACAAATAATATTGTTGACCAACACATAAACTCCATGCTCCAGAAGTTAAACAACACTTCTAATAACATCAACACCCTCCCCACAAAACCACAACTCCAAATCAGACAATCACTAATTCTATCACAATCAAATGCACCTGAACTTTAACTTTGAGGAAATGCTATAAAAAACATAATCCATAGATACATCTCCCCTGTTAACAACAATAACATTAGATTCACTATTTATTATAAAACATTTCAAACCCCAAATCTAGTTATAAATATAATCCCTCCCCGCTGCTCAAACAACTAGAACGAACCAACGTCATCTATCAGTTAAAATGCCACTTAAGAGAATCTAACTCCTACAACAACAATGCAACTAATAGTTTCGTAGGACATGCAAGCACAATATTATCACGCCGCATCGCATTCCATAATGACAAATCTAGTGCATCTTCCAAAATCTACATAAAATAATCACTGCCCCAACTCCAATTTTAGAGAAATCTTAGTCAAAAACACCAAAATACTATACCACGAAACAGCGTAAAATAAATATCCTAAAATAGAATAACCCCTTCTCTTACATTCACACCCACCTGTTCCTTCCACTAATCCTAGAACGGCATGCATTCCTGACTTCCCCCTACCACACAAAATCCACTATCGGAATCACCCCCCATATACTACTATTTAAGTAAATCTCCTTAATTCCTAACCGAAAAAGTTAACATTCGAGAAGAAAATGCTTGGACCTGACATCCATAAATTCGACCTATATACAAGAAAGATAATAGAAAAATTGAAAAAATAAAAAAGGTATCGCTAAACAGAAGCTTCCCGTTATTTTTTACAATGAATACCTGATATATCTATATATATATATATATATATATATATATAGAGAGAGAGAGAGAGAGAGAGAGAGAAAGAGAGGGGGAGAGAGAAGGGAGAGAGATACTTGTAGCCTAATAAAATATTAAAATATTTATATCTTTGGTTCTCTTTGAGGAAACTACATGACAATGTTTAGGCTTTTTGAAGATTATAATCATATGCTCTGGTTAAAATTTTATGCCAAACTAAAACCTTTTGCTCAAATTTGTCTACATTTGTATGTATGATGTGCTGCAAGCCAGCTTCGTTTATCTCCCCTCTGGCGTTTCGAACCCACTAATATATATATATATATATATATATATATATATATATGCGCGTAATGTCAACCAACGCTCTTCAACTTGCCTGGATATAAGAAGCATCCTTACCGGCATCTATGGCTAATAGACAAATAATGTCATGTGATAGAAAATCCACCTAAGCAATTTAGGTTTTCAGATTGAATATTATGGTCGAGTCTTTAGCTTTATGAAGGTGTTGGCCAGGAAAATCAGGCCTATTTCCTAATCATTTTGTGCTGAGAGATAGTCGGTAGCACATGTTTATATTCGATTTTTCTTTGTTATAGATGAACTAGCGAGGGTGCTCAGATTTGCCCGAAGTGTTTGGAGGTGTGTCTTGGGAACAAAAATGTGCTAGTAGCAAGCAGGCTCGAACCCGTGACGCGAAGGCAGAAAAGAAAGTGAAAGAATACCTGATACGCTACGCTATGATGCCACATTAAGCGATGTCAATTAAAAAGTTTTCAACTCAATGATAATTAAGTTGAGAATCATAGGAGATGGCGCAGAAATGAAAGTGGCTTTTAAACCTAGCCTGGAGCCAGTGAAGCTTTCCGCTTTATCTTGTGGTATTTATTTGCTTTCCAACCAGGTCGTTCCCCCGACAAAGGGGGAACTCTGGCAGCGTCGAAATAAATAGCAATTGTCTGATACGAAGTGTTTCCTCGACATTGATCAAAGCTAACTGCATCGATCAGTTTTGCTTTAATTATACGAAAAAGATAAACACACACGCGACAGAACGGAATAACGTGAAATTTTTAAAGTCGATGTAAATAAATGTAAACAGGAATTCCGTTCGCAAATCGTAGATATTATAATCTAGGGGGTATATAAAAAATTCTAAGACACAATAACCCTCTATTGAGCATGCCCCCCACCGCAAAAAAAACTTTCTTGGACATACAAAAATACGCGGTCTACTTTTGCCTTTTATATATATAGATGACCCG
>NC_136513.1:40992772-41065272 GCF_053919585.1 Euprymna scolopes
TAGGTCATTCAACTTTCTCGCGCGTTTCCTTTTATTTCTTCGCGTAAACACAAAGGCACTACACGATAAATACAAAATAGAAAAAGAAAAAAAGTACAAACACGTATATTTTAGGATGCGTCCATTTAATCTGCGCTTTAATTTATAATATTGGCTCGTCCCAAAAGTTCGTAAACACTTGCAAAATATTTAAATTTTACTCGCCGAGTTATAACAAAATAAAATTAATCCTCAAAACCAAAACCATCATTTTCCAAGACTTTCTGCCATCGATCTACAAGTTTTCAGGTCTGGTCGAAATACTATTCAGCCGATTTCAAATCAAATAATTCTTGAAAAACTCTCTTGACTTCATCAAATGTGTCAAATCTGCAGCCCTACAATTGTGTTTCATTGAGCGTCAGTGAGTTTTTGCGGATCAAGGCGCTGATGTTTTTTTTTTTTTTACATATGCTTCATCATCAAGGCCAATAGATATCTCAAGGATAAGAGTTTACAGTAGAAAGTGGACAATATAGTAATCGTTAGTAATGGAAATTCGGTAAATTTGTTAACTAATATCGAACGGCTCATCAAAAACTTTTTTACATTAGACTTGACTTGAAGACAATCATATTGTAGTCAGCTGGAAAGCAGGAAACGGAAGACAATTTCATAGGCGTGCAGTTCTAAGAAATAAGCTTTACTCATGGAATCTACGTTTATGTTTAGGCACAGAAAAAGAGTGGGGGAAATTAGTGATGGTGTTTTGTTGTGAAAGTGTGGAGAGGGGGGACCATAGATTGGAGCTCAGCCGAGCATTTGCCATGAAAATAACGATAAAGCAGAGACAAACTCGCAACATCTCTTCTGTGAGAAAGAGGTTGCAGGGAAGAGAAAAGGAAATCCCCTACGAGGTTACGAAGTCTATTTTGAACTCTGTCAAGGCAGGATAAGTCATTTCTAGCAGCTCCTGCCCAAATGTGGAAACAGTACTCCATCCTAGGACGTTTCTGGCTCTTATATAGATAGAGAATTGCATCAGCAGGGAGATATCTACTGGATCGATAGAAGGATCCCACCATTTTTTCCAGCGGCCGTGGCAACGGATTTAATGTATGTGTTCCATTTAAGATCAGGAGTAAAGATCAAGCCCAAAAGCTTGTCAAAACATGAGGCCTCCTCAAGACGACAGCCGTTCATTTCAATTGATGGCAGATGGGGATCAGAGCGTTCATCTAACCAAAAATCAATTTTTTCCAAGTGTCGGTGAGGAATGGGCAATTTGCAAACTCCAAGTTCATCAGCCAATTCTTGAATGCTTGACGAGGGCGCCATAGTATGGCAACCGAGATATAGAAGGCCTGATAACTGAAAAATGCCTGCAGGCAATGTAGGTAAGATTTGTCGAACTGTTACTGTCGATACTCTATGACGGCATTTTAAAAAAGGTCATTAAAACATGAACAAAAAACATGTTCAAAAAACAAAAGAAAGGAACCTAATTCGATTAATAATGAGACTGATCTTTATTCAATATAAAATATAAATATTATCTATTTAAAAGTACGTAATTTTAAAGCAATATACAATATAATACTGATAAAACTGAATTATGAATTTAGGGAACAAACAATTAAAGAAACATAAACACACACAATTCTTGGCCAACGAGACAAGATCACAGTGTAGTATCTGTTCTGATGCTACAATTCACCATTTCTGTCCTCGGCCGGTGGAGGAGAAATCCTTCATAAGTGAACCAATGTTTATTTTTGTTCTTATCCAGAGTGCCACTTAATGGGGAGCTGGATTTTCCTCCACAAGATTATATGTTGAAATATTTAAAGAACTATTAATTTTAATACAGAAATTACATTTAAAGTGTTGGTTTTCTGTTTTACTGTGTTCATTTTTCGTCCATGTTTTTCATCAAAATGTGTAACCTATTCTCATCAGTTACATGTTAGGAATCCTATACTCCGCTATAGTCTTTATATTCATATCAGTGCAGATTACATGAATACGGAAATGAAGTTCACATAACTACTAAAACACAATCATACTATAATGTGAACCTTGGTTAAAAACTAAGAAAATATAGATATTAAATCAGGGAGTGGTGAATTTTTGAGGGGACATTATTATTATTATTATTATTATTATTATTATTATTAATATTTCACTCACTAAATACCTAACAGCTAAATACCTACACCTATATATTTTTGTGTTTTACAAAGAGTCACCACTTATCAAGACCAAGAACCACTCAAGGTAAGGTTTATTAAGTGTACAATGGTCAACAGGACAATGTCGTAGGAATTGTCAGTAGTGGAAATTTTGTAAATTGGATTCCTTAAGAGGAATGGCTCATCAAGAATTTGTTTACGTTAAAGCAGGAAAATAGAAGAGAGTTCCACAGGTGTGTGATTCTTAGAAATAAACTTTGTTCATGGAACTTACGTTTAGGTTTAGGCACATATAAGAGTAGGGGAAATTATTTATAGTGTTTTCAGCTAGACGAGTCTATCTTGTGTAAGTTCGTCGAGGGGGAACCATAGATTGGAGCTCAGACGAGTACCTGTCTTCAGAATAAGGATAAAAATGATATAGGCTCGCAATGTCTCTTCTGTGAGAAAGAGTTTTCATGGGAGACAAAGAACGAAAAAAATATGTGTCTATGCATTCCTGTGTATTTATTTAGAGATTAAAATTAAGTTTGAGGGATAAACGAATATGTTATTTCAAAGCATGTCATTTCTCATATTATAAGTAATGGTAATTTCTATGCGAAAGCGTGCACATTTTCTTTTTTATAATGGCCACTACTTATAATATAAGGAACTACATTGTAAATATTTATAAAATTTCTTCTTTCCGGAAAATTTTAATGTAATATTCGTTTTCAGCATACCCGCAGACCTATCAAAGTCGTCATTTAAAAAAGGCGATTCTTTAGTAAAGTGAGCAAATATTTACAAAAATTATAAGCTAGAATCAACCTAAACCAACCAAGTACTTTACGGATAGACAGACGAAGCTTCTCATCTATGATTGAAGACGCATCTGCAAAGGACAGATCACGATACATTCTGGACAATTTAGTAATTTGTTTTACTTATCGGAAATACGTACATGATTTCCTTGTCCTTTCTTTTTGTCGGAGTTTATCTGATCTTACAAGAAATGTCTCTTAAAAACATCTTTCCTTTCTAACCTGATATCCGATGGGCAGGCACGAGTCTTCCCATTCACTCACTTGTTTAAAAAAAAAACATTACACCTTGTATAGATCACCAAAGTCAATTAACTTAAACTTGTTCTAGACACGTAAGTTAATTAACGATCTTAAAATACTTTTCACTCTATAAATTGGGAGGCAACAAACTGTTCGACAGTTTAGAGGTTCGTTTTTTTTTTGCCAAATCTCAGTACTTTATATGCTAAGCCACTTCGAGTTAGTACGTAGGTTTTCACCTAGCACCGTAGTGAATATGATGAGATCGCCCACGAAACAACGCTAATTAATTTGATGTCAACTAATTTTTTTTTAAAAATAATACGACTTTACAAATACTATAATTAATTATCCAAAAACAAATACCTGTCGATTATAAAAATCTATGGACCATCCCGGTGTCATTGCTTGCTTCAATCTTGTCTCTGTCCATATATGCATGAACGTGTGTGTAGGCAGGTGTATATATATATATATATATATATATATATATATATATATATATTAATGAAAACAAAAGGATGTAGTGTTTACCTGATATACTCAATGGTAAACTTGAAACTAATATGAATAACTGTATTTGTATATAGAAAATGTAATTCCGACCGAATTAAAAAAGCTCAATACGCAATAGAGAGTAGAGCTTATTATAAGAGAAAGAAAATTAAAACTGTAAGTTGAACTTTACAATCAAAATTTATTATTCGACTTAATACTCCAAAACTTCTCTTTGGACTTCTGCACTAGCCGGAAAAAATCATAATTTCAGCTATTTTGTAAACTTGGCAATCGGATTTTTGAAAACATCCCAATCGGATTTATATGCATCGTCACGCTGGGCTTATTTTGGAATACATTCTATCTAAAGAACTATTTTGCATTTTGTATCAAATCTAGAGGAGTTTCATTTAAGCTGAAATATTATGTGTGGTTTGTTTTTGCATTAGTTTTTTTACATATCCAATATTTTTTCATTTTTCTATTTGGCAATTTATGACTACAATAAATCGCTACAAATATAATTTGCTGATTTCTTTATGTCCTCTTATGAGAAGAATAACAAGAATAGCCTTCTTTGAAACTCCGCGGAATAAGGACTTTGCAAATTGTTTTTTTGGAGTATTCAGCCGAACAATAAATTTGACTGTAAAGTTCAACTTACAGTTTTAATTTTCTTTCTCATATATATATATATATATATAATTATTTTTTACTATAATAATTAAATACCTACAGACACTTCAGTGCAGGGTGTCACGATTAACAGCAGTCGAACGATTTGAACCCCGCAACACGAGAATTTTGGCTCGATTAGCGAAGATCGTATCAATTCGGCTACCATTAACCGCGTGAAATAACGTTAAATTTAAACATTTTAATTTTAAATGTTCATTTACGTCAGACAGACAGTGATCTAATCGTTATACGATGATCTGTGCATGAGAGCTAAATTGGCCGACTTTAATTGAACTGAAAGTGCACAACGATAAGAAACGAATTTCTTAAAGAGGCTGTCATAATATATATATATATATATATATATATATATATATATATATATATATATATATATATATATATATATATATATACGCCCCCGCTGGTATAAACAAAAATTATAAATAAAATATTTTTCCCATCAAATCTCTGTAATCTTTTGTGTTTGTATTTTGTCACTCTGCGAACATTTTATGACGTCACAAAAACAAGAATGGCATAAATAAATTTTAAAACTCAGCTTGTGTCGTTCAATCGTAGGTGTGTCCCTTTTTTCTCGAAATTCGCATGGATAGGTCAGTTCCCGATGAGTTTGCTTTTATTTCTAATCAAATCTTTCTTGGAGTTCAAATATTTCATTTCTTGCTCTTACCGTTTCTCGTAAAATATCTTCTGCCTGTGGGTCTAAACACTTTCTCACACCTGAGGCTATTCTCTGTTATGTTAAAATCTAATATCAGACCAGGCATGGAGTACTTTTATCATATTTGGGCTCGTGAATCTGTGTCCTATTTATAGTTTCAGTATTGTTTGTTTTTTATCTATTAATACAACTAGCGAGACCCGTGGAGATTCCGTAGCAGCCTCTTTCATATAGAATATAGTGATGTTAGTATTCTCTGAATATCAAGCTTGACTGGAGATTCCCTCATATTATTGTAGCTTTTGTTTTTTTTTTTATAGCAAACGTATTTATCTAAGCTAGCAAGGAAACTCGGTCGTAAAATACGCTTAAATATATTTTAATTCATGCAAATTTACTATATATTATTATAGAGACCATTTTCTATCGATTCAAATATATATTATGAAGTTGTGATTTTAAAAAAAATATATATATATATATCCATATGACTTGGGTGTATCAGCTTGAATCGAAACCGAAACTAAAACTATAAATATATTACTACTACTACTACTACTACTATAATAATAATAATAATAATAATAATAATAATAATTATTATTATTATTTTTATTGTCATTGATATTATTATTATTATTGTGAATATTATTGGCTCGCAAGGAGCTTTCACACAGGTCTTCAGAGATCCTTCCCAGAAAACGGCCTGTAGTGTTCCCTGAAAGTTGAGCGACAAGTATCCTCAGGTTTCCAGTACTCTCCACCTCTTTAAATAATATTTGCAGATAAATGTTCATTATCGCAACAGCTGTTTTCCATTAATTTCTCGTTGGCAGCAGCTATTGGTCTTTGCTGGGATTTGAGTGGCAATAAGCCTCCCCAAGGTCCCAGTTCTTTGCGCATTTATTTGGCTGAGTTTTGGTCAGTTCATCGGTCTTTCCTTCCTTCTTGACTCTACTTGGTTATTTGGTCTCGCTTTTTGGGGTGGGGACAGTGATGTGGCAATAGGGGTAGGGTTGGGTTAGATAACTTATATATATGCGGTTTCAGTATTATTTGTTCCATGTAGTGTTTCATGCTTTGCCTTTGCAGCAGTTTGTCTGGCCCGCGCGTGTTGCTCCTGTCTGTTAGTTTCCACATTCAACGATTTTTTAAAATATTTCAGCTGTTTTCATGATTGTTGTTCGTTGTATTTTTCCTCTCATTCCTTTGATTCCTATTTCTCCAATTCTTTCTTCAAATATATTTTGGAGTTGGTCGTAGTACTCCTACTATTATAGGTATTATTTTGATTTTCTTCATCTTCCATATCCCTTTCAGCTCTCCTGCTAGTTCTGTGTATTTGCTCCGTTTCTCCTTTTCTTTGATATTCGCCCTGTGGTCAGCTGGAAGAGCAAAGTCTACGATTTGACAGGATTTTTCTTTCTTGTTAATTATTACGACATACGGTATTATTATTATTATTATTATTATTATTATTATTATTATTATTATTATTATTATTATTATTATTATTATTGGTGATGATGATGCTGATAAGAAGAAGAAGAAGAAGAAGAAGAAGAAGAGTCTACACTAGTCCCAGTCTTTAGATTTTTTTAGTTGGATTTTTTCTTGAACATCAGGTCAATTCCTTTTACTTAAGACATTCACGCTGTATTTACACTATCGCCGTTTCTAACAGGCAAGACTTTTGTAAAATTGGGAAAGAAATTGTTTTATCACTGATTAAACCTCTTCTGGTGGTTTTTGGTTATAGTCCAAGCGTTTCAATTATAATAGGAATCACCTTGATTTTCTTGCAATTCGCGGTGTTGGCATTGTATTACTATACTTGTTTCATAGCAGTTTTAACTTTTTGATGTTTTTATTTGTGTATTTCTTTATTATTTTATGCTACGTTTTGTTATCTTTCTTCGGTGAAGAAGCATTATATGTCAAATTTGCGACGAGTTCTTTTCTCAAACCATTAAAATAATAATCATATATTATTACAATATTATTCAAAAACGAGGCTACGTAAAAAGAGGTCAAATTCATTTACTTGTCCAGTGTTGCTGGATTTGTATTGTAAAGTAAAATATCGTGAATTTGAAATTTTCCGAAGAAGTTTGTCCTGGAAACTAGTAGTTATTCTTTTCCTAGGCGTAACGTAAAACTAACTAACGAAAAAACTGAAAACTATTTTATAGATTTAAAATGAATGAAATTTCTACAATATTAGAAGCATACATAAATAAGTAAAGAGTTCGTATCACAAACACGCGAAACTTCAGCATTTGCTTTAATAATTACAGTTAGTGTTCATCAGTCCCGGTAGATGATGGAGAATCGCGCCTGCAGGTTGTAATGTTACATCTTCAGGGCGCGAGCCTGGGCAAAGTATATGGAGGTACTAATCTGCCCAGTATTCAAGACCATTTTCTCGACCACCTTAGTGTGTTCCAAAGGAATCAGAGCAGTACGACCTATCCAGCCTTGACAGAGTACAAAATAGACTTCGTGACTTAGTGGGGGATGACCTTTTCTCTTCCCTGCAACCTCTCTCCCACAGAAGAGACGTTGCGAGCATATCCTTGTTTTATCGTTTTTTCCATGGCAGGTGCTCGTCTGAACTCCAATCTCTGGTTCCCCCTCGCCAATCTTTCACGAAAAACACCCGTCTAGCTGAATCCATTGTCAAAAATTTTCCCCACTCTTTATCTGTGCCTAAATCAAAATGTAGATTCCATGCACAAAGCTTCTTTCTTAGAACTGCACGCCTATTGCACTCTGTTCCGTCTGCCTGCTTCCCACCTGACTACAACCTGGATGTCTTCAAGTCCAAACTAAACAAATTCCTAATGAGCAGCCCCCTTAAGTAAACACCTCATGAAATCTCCATACTAACGTACTGTACTTGCAATAACCTTTATCCCTGAGTGGCTTCCGGGCCTTGATAAGTGGTGACCACCGTGTAAAAAACCCCCCCAAAAAACCAGTTTAGTTGCAGGAGTTGCCGGAGTCAGTTAGCTCAGCACTCTGATCGGTATTCCTGATTTATTAGGTTAACTCGCTTAAACTTTGCCGTTAAATTGTTAATTTCTGCCTTCCAGTCATGGACTATTTGCAGTAGTTCCTCCCCCTAGATTAGTAGTGCAGTGTGAATACAATCCCCTCATGTGGTTTAGCCAACCGGTGTACCTGGGCGTGATCCTCGGAACCAACACGTGAGATATTAGGTGATGGATAGGGTCTAGTAACGCTTATGAGGACTTATAGGTAGGACAACATGGCAACTGTCAAAGGTACTCCCCCGATCCAGAGCCCTCTACACCCCATATTATTAATGGATAACCGCTTATCAATGTCCGGGGAAACAGATACCTGAACGGAAACGGTTAAAAATAGTATGTTGATTGTTGAGTTTCACAATGCAAAGATGAAAACCACCGTGAAATTCACATTTTTTTTTTATTGAAAGCCATGTCTAATTTTAAAATATTTTCGATGGGTAGCTAATATGTATAAGTCTTGAACTTTAAAAAAATTTAGACGAAGCGCAAAGATAGTTCTTATATGGAAACGACATATTATGTGCGGGAATTTTAACAGATCCAATATTTTTTAGTTTCTGATTAGGTACTAGCAGAAGGTGGCTCCATTTGAAGGGTTAGTTTCTATAGAACTTCCCAACTTTTTAAATCATACATTTATATAAGAATATTCAACAAATTTTACTTTGGAAACAAGTATTTGTTTACATTATACATGTGAAAATGTGAAACCTATTATTCTTAATATAAATTAAGTATAGGTGGCCCTGGTAAAATTCTGGTCCACGTCCCCGGGACTTTTAGTGCTAAAAACAGCACTTTTGTGGCTGTTTTTAAATATTTTTCAACAAAAACTTGATATTGTGGCAATTTAAACATAGCTTTTAAAACAAGAAAAGAAAATAGTAAGATATTCTAGTAAAAAATAAATTATTAACTTAAAATATTGCAGCGTTAAGAATTAAAAAAAAATAATTTATAACATTATATAATCAGTTCTTTATGCTGCAATATTTTAAGTTATAAATTTATTATATTTTTTACTAGAATATCTGGTCCTTTTCTTTTCCATTTTAACTAGTGATTTATATTTCCATATTCAAGCTTAACAATAATACTTTTCATGCTCGCATTTTTCTATGGTAATAAAATAAAAAGTCATCCTACGAAAACTACAGTGCAGTTTCTTTTAAAACTTTTTATTGAACAAACATTTCAGGTAACTTAATGATGAGCTGACATATATTTAATATAGGCGCCTTTAATCTCAATCAACGTACGGGTTCGAGCCTGCCTGCCTACTACCACCTTTTTTGTTTGATTTTTTTCAACACACACTTCCAAACACCCGAGCACGTAGGTTACCCAGGCCAGTATATCTATAAATCTATACAAGTAATAATGTGCGTGTATGAGGCCACTCATTAACCTACATGCTCAACGGATTTTTTTTTAATTTGAAATTTGGTATATAGGATATTCAGACATGTGGATAAAAATTTAAATCCGCTTTACTTTAGAAAAACGAGCCGGTAAAACGTCGAAATTGAAAAATTCGTACGTGGTGGTTGTCGGATTTTTATGTTTGCTAACTTTTTCACGAATGCGCATGCGTCAATTGTTCGCATGGCAGATTAAATATGTTAAAAATTAATAAGATTGAAAAAACTTTTGGAAGATGATGTTAAGCTGTCCTAATGTTTTTTTTTTACTTGACTAATAATTTATAGGTTTTGGTTTTGATTTCAGCTCGGATATATATTTTTTCTTACTTGGAGTGAACTATTTAGAAAAAAACTCGATACTAGTACGCACATGGCTCAGTTTCTTTCTCTATTTTTACATCATTTTTTAAAATAAATTTTAACGTTACATTCAATACTTATGGTTTTTCTGTTTATAATAAATAACAATTTTTCATTAATTAAAGATAAAATATATTTATGCGTATTTTATGACTGGCAACGCATTGCGGCCTGCTAGTTTAATATATATATATATATATATATATATATATATATATATTTAAAACTTGCTATTTGCTCTTATATATATATATATATATATATATATATATATAACACCAAAAGATGGAGGAAGTGAGGAAACATGGCTGTGGAAATCTTTTTTACCCGAATACGATGTCCATCATGTTAAAAATATACCATTTGTTGTAAAAATCTAATGGATAAACATCTGAAGAAGTTGGTGGGGACAGGATATTTTTACGGAAACATAAATCGTAAAATTGACACTCATTAATAAACCAGCTGAAATGGAAACACCCAGGAAATAAACAAAGATTTTTAACCTTTAAAACTATATAAAAACACAAAAAAAATCTATTTAATTTTTATTTTCTATTATTCATCAGTAAACTATTTAGTCAGTAATTCATTTAATCACCTGCAATCAATGCATCAATTGCTCTATCAATTAACTATAGCACCAATGGCAATTTAAGGAATCACCAGTTGTTTACCATGAAACACTCTTTCGGAGATTTAAAGGCATAACAGTATATTAAATCATGGTTCCCCAACGGTGTTGATCAAACACCACCTCCCTTAATCTTAAGAAAACGACATGTTACAGATATTAGATCTAGTTTCCTATTCTTAATTAATATGACTAATCTATTCATGTTATAAAAATGAATTTCTTACCTGTGAGATTTATCTGTTTCCAAGTTCAAAATAGATATATTTTTAATTTACCAGTCTTGTATTTATAAGATTAGGATTAATCCATTTGACTACTTATCACCCACTTATTAGCATTTTATATATTTACATTCTTATTGATTGAAAATTAAAATATATAAAGATTAAAAATATTTACAAATATATACATTTGTTTAATTTAATTTTTTTTATATATAATACAATTTATGCATTACTAATATAGTTTTGGATTTCCTTTATTAATATACGATTCAAAAGCATCAGGATAACGAACAAATGCTTTATTTAACTGTTTAAATTTTTTAGTTCTATCCCGGCCTTGTTTTGTCATTTTTATTACTAAGCTAGAAACAGGGAGTATAAAATATATTAATTAAAGATAAAATAAAATAAGGTTTATTGACTTCGTCTGCATGGGTCATCTTCTCTGTGTATCCCCCCCTCTATTTCTTCATTATTATTATCTCTCTTTTTTATTTTCTTTTTTTCTGTCTCTCCCCATGCCTTAATGCATTCCGTTCCCTCCCCTTTTATTTTATTGTATTTTATTTATTTTATTTAATCTTATCTTACACTCGCTTTTTTATTACGCGCAACTATTTTCTGCCCTTCTCTTTCTTTTCGTTTTTCGTATCACTTCAGTATATCTCATTTTGCTTTGCCTGTCTGCTAAAGCGGCTTTATTTTTTTAATTTTTAATTTTATTAACAATTTGAAAGTTATATTAGAGTGGAAATTTTAACTAATGTTCTATGAGTATGAAAAATGATAAATATATTAATTCATATGTTTATTAATAAACAGATCCACCGGACCTATATATAAACAACTTTTTACAGGACCCATTATTTAAACAAAGGAAAATTACTCCAGGAAAATGCCTAATTCGGATCATTGCATTGTGAAGTGGATTACTCAAAATACAGTTTGGATCATTTTACCACACAGCTTTAAAAGACATTCACTTCGGATTTTATCATGCAATTTGGATGTTAACTTTTATATCCTATTCTTTAACTTCCAGGCTCCAGCAGACAGGCCAATAACTCTATGAATTTTAATTACTCAATCAATTTTTAATTGTGATTTTCCATGTCTTATTGACTTTAGCAAATAAAGTGTACACCATTTTAATTATTTACTAATATTTTCTCCTCTGAAGAGATGATAGACATCGAAATTCTATAGGATAAGGAGTTAAAATATTCCTAATGTAGTCTTTGTCTTACATAGAATAATAAAAATCTTTTGATATGAAACTCAAACATTTAACACCATAAATTTTAAAAATTCATTGGATGACTAAAAATTTGATTTATTTGCTCTATCTTGTATATCAAGCAATTCTTATTTAGGTGGGATAGTACTTATAGAATATTACTGCCAGTAATATTTTGTAAAACTTATAATCACAGGTGTTCATTCCAGTTGAGTGTTAGATAATTTTATTCTGAAATATATATATGTGTGTGTGTGTGTGTAAATATTATTTAACTTAATTGCTCTTTGTATTTATGACGAAGCTTTGCTTAGTTGCTTTTTTAAAATTTTTTTAGTCACTGTGATTTGTTAAATGGTTTGTGGTTTAAAGCTTAATGTAGAATACAATTATAATTTAATTACAAGTTATAAAAATATACTTAAATAATTAATCCGTAACAACTGCAACCTACATCTGATTAATTTAAAATTTCGCAAGCATTTAATACAACTTTTTATACCGTTTTAAATCTCATTCAACAATCACTTTGCGAAAGAATTAACGGGAACAAGCCTACTGCGTTATCGTTTTAAATCCAAGCCAGATCATTGCGTTGCTGAAAGCCAAGAGTCCATTAAATATTCATTTATTTGCCCGTCTTGGAAATTTAGATTATTCCATCCTTTTGTTATTAGACGAAGATCGTCTTAAAAACCTGAAATCCTTCCATCCGCTTAAATGAAATCTTTATTGTGGAATTCTCAACAATAAAAACAAAACCGATTATTTTACAAGACGCGTCCAGTGAACTTTTATTGCATTTCGCAAACCTCCTTAATATAAGATGATTTTGATATATTTAGATGGAAATAAATAAGACAAATTCTTTTCCACACAAAAGATATCGAATCGATGGAGAAGCATTAGAATCATTATATCACCCAGTACGGCCCGGGACTTATTGAGTGGTGTGTTATTATCAAAACATAAAAAATTATGTGTTACGAGGAAACTAACTGAGGGAGAGTTTTAATTTTAATCATGGAAGTTATTTAGAGTGGAAATCGTATAGTGTTTTTTTCCTGTCCTAAACTCCTCACAAAATAAAAATTTAAAAACATTAAAAATGAAAAACAATAGATTCTACTTTTCAAAAAGTTTAGTCTATATATCTATAAAATGAGAAAGTGTGAGTATGAGGACATATCTCAACCTATATACTCAACGAATTTTTATCTACATACTTTAAATTATGTATATAGAGTATTTTTTTCAATCCATTTTCATCCGGAGAAAAAGTGCTGCTAACGGTTCAAAATTGAAAAGTTTGTACGAGAGAGGCCACCGAATTTCCATCTGTTTTCACCTGTTTCACGTATGCGCATGCGTAGTCGTAAAACTTTCTTTTGTTATGTATGAGTTCGTTTGAGAACGCTCTCTCACAGATACAATAAGTTTGTGTAATGGTTACCATACTTGACTCACTGTCTTTAAGTTTTGGTTTCGATATCAGCTCGAGTATTGTTTTTACTTACAAAAATTGAACTGTTTAGAAAAAAACATAATGCTCGCATGCACATGGCTCAGTTTTTCCGTTCTTTATTTCATTTTTTGAAAGGAATCTAAAGTTACGTTTAATACACACGATACTTCTCTTTTAATACGGCATAATCACGTTGACACACCGGTTCTCTCTGGATCATCGAAGTTAAGCAACGTTGACTCTGGTCAATACTAAATGGTTGACCATTTGGGACTTTCAGGTG
The DNA here is from genome assembly GCF_053919585.1 of Euprymna scolopes. NCBI lineage: Eukaryota > Metazoa > Mollusca > Cephalopoda > Sepiida > Sepiolidae > Euprymna > Euprymna scolopes. The sequence goes on from NC_136513.1 coordinate 41,006,540, forward strand.
CTGTATGTTCTCTCCGCTTATCTCGGCATTGTTTCCAGTCATCCTGGTCTTCTCATTTCCACTGGACTCAAACAATGCCGAATCAGGAGAGATGTGGTAGGTGATTTCGCAACCTTGCCTCACAGTTACACGCACTACTGTCCCTAAGGGGTATCCTTTGGTCTTTCAAGACTGAGCGGAAACATGGGGATGGGAAATTCTGCATTTAATCTTCTATCTTCTATCTCTTCTCTATCTCTTCTTCTCTTCTTCTTCTATCTATCTATCTTCTTCTATCTATTCTTTCTTCTATATAAATAAAATGAACTCATTTTTTCCCGTCGGATTTTGACATTAATAGGATTAAAAATCAAGATATTTCATGCAAATATAATATGCACAAACGGCAGAACAATGTCTGAGGTGTGTTATAGGCGTATTATTTCTCAAATTCCTCGATAATCTTAGATTTCTATACTTTTTCTGCTGAGAAGTCACGGCCAAAATCGGTTAAGATCAATGGAAGTGGTAAAATATTTTCTCTCTAATAAATTCCTCCTCCCCCTGCCACCACTTAACACCGTTTGGGGATCGTTCACAAGGAACAGTTGAGAAGAGAACACCGGTTTGGCTTCGTAGTTCTTTCATGTGAAGTTATTTAAAATCACTAAACTAAGCTGCAGTGCTCTGTGGCGTAGTGGTTAGCGTGCTGGACAATTCACATTATATTTTCACGTTCACGTTCGCGCCGACCTACCGTAGTCGTTTTTTGTTTTTTTTTCCTAAACAACTGGAATGGACTTTTCTTGGTGGCCGAACTGTTAACGTTGCAGATGTTTTTTGTTTTTTTTTCACACTTTACTTTTACTCATGACTCCGGGTTTGATCCTTCCTACTTACCTACCATAACATTTTTTACACCCCCCCCGTCCCGGAAACAAACACTCGGGCAACGCCGGGTACCCCCGCTAGTATGATATAATATGCGTATTTCACGAAGCGAAATACCGTGCGGCCTGCTCAAAAAAAAAAAAAAATATATATATATATATATATATATATATATATATATATATATATATTATTGGAATCCTTTGAGATGCGTAAATTGCATATTTATTGATTTGCGAACTGTTATCCTCGTCGATATGATTGTTTCTGTTTCACCACGTTTGGGTCAACTATTCTACCGGCCTTCTTCAGATGGTTAACTGCGATGGTACGTGGCCCGTGGCGCAGTGGATAGAAGTGTTTAATCTCCACGGTTCCAGGTGAGCATAGTCTGAAGATAGCGGTTCCAATCCGACCAGGGACAGATGATTAGTTGGCTAAAACGTTGTGAGACAAAAACTATGGAAGGCAGTAATTACTGAAGATACCATCGAAAGAGTCAGCATTCCTATCCCGTCGCAGTTAATCACCTGAAGAATGCCGTAAGGAATAGTCGTCGGGCACGTTGTGTTACAACATTAACTATGAAGATACCAATAACAGTTCGCAAATAAATATACAAATTACTCATCTCAAAAGATTTCAATTAAAAAAAAATATATATTAAACCAGTTATTTTGCAACACACGCCCCAACAACTTCTGCTGCATTTAACTAACCTAAGTAATATAAGACGTTTCAGATATTTTTAGATAGAAATAAATAAGCACTAGTGTTGGAACAGATAATCGAAATCGAAATCTGGAGTCGGAAAAATCAGAACAGTTTGGGGTATCGGAATCGAAAATAAATTGTGTCTCTTTTCCATGCTAAAAACGATTCCTTTAGTTTAAATGTTTTATTTAATTTTGCTTAAAACAACTTCGTTTACTGCTGGTAGTAATAATAAAATAATAAATATTTATTGATTTTAAAGTTTTTTTATTTTATTTTTATTACATTTTCACCCCAAACAAGGCACATTGCCACTTTGGTGTAGGGGGCTACTATCAGAGGCAGCAACTCCTGGGGCACTATGTTGTGATTTGGGTAGCAAGATGTCGGTTCACGTTACACTTGAACTTCTGCATGTCAGTACAGTTAGGGAAGAAGGGACCTGGAATGGAATTCCAGAGTGTAGCGGTTCTGGGGAAGAAACTACTGGAGTAGAAAGATCTTTTACATCTAGGGATCTCTACTGTGTGTGTGTGGGATTTAGATGCCTGTCGGGTTTGTGAAGGGTGTCTACGTCGTGGGGGCACAAGTGTCTGCAGTTCGTCAGAGCATTCACCATTAAAATACTTGTAGAACAGGCAGAGGGATGCAACGTTTCGTCGATGGGATAGAGGCTGAAGCTTAGATGCCAGTTCAGGGCCTATCAGATTGGCGAATAAAACAAAATTCTATAGACGCCACCCCCACAAGTGTGTTTTTAGGTTTAAGAAAATATAAGCACATTTAAGATGTTTTTATTTTTACGATAATCGAGAAAAAATAACAACTTTGTAGTTAAATATTTAGGGAATCTGAATCTAAATCGGTAATTGTATCGGAATCGGGCATTTAGTACGGAATTAGTATATTGGAATCGTCCCATCATTAATAATCACACGCATTTATTTGAATGGATTCGGTTTGCTTTGTGCGAATAAAGGGTCTTATCATCGGTAGTTGTTTTTCTCTGCAATACGAATTTCCGATGTGTAAGTGACCGTTTATTCTATACCTTTCACGAAAGAAAGAAAAAAGGGAGAATACATTTGTTAATATCTGTTGCAAACACCGTGGATACCTAGAATGATTTAGGAAGCAGGAGGAGAAAAAAGGGTTCAACGGATACCTGTAAATAAGAGTATCACGCTAATTTCGGAGAAAAAAATCGGTAGGGCAACAATCAAACGATTCAGTGACAAAAAAGTGGGTCATACACAAAAACTACATTAGCTGTAAGCAAGATTCCAAGTTTAAGGTCCTGGATATGACCTTAAACTATATCCGATGCTGAGGGCCCCAGCTTGCAGGCCTTATGGAGTGTGGAGCCACCCTTTAATTTTTATTGCTCCCAGGTCCACTCTGACCCGGAGTGGTAGCACCTGTTAGTGTCCCAACTATGGGTTAAATAGAATACGAATTAAAAAACAAATATACTATATTAAAAAATCGTTCTTCAAAATCACCAGATTCGGCATTAAATAACCTGAAAAGGGTTGATATGCCGTAAAACAAAACAACCAACCAAACAACCAACCAACCAACCAAGGTGGTTTAAATAGAATACGGTCTAATCAATTTTCAATTCATATCCGTTATATATTATAATAGTTATAATAATAATAATCAAATAATGATAATAAGTTATATTATATAGTTTGTAGGTAACAAAATTATATATTTGTTCTCCTATTTAGTGTCTTTCTGTGTATGCGTGGTAATAACAAATAAAATAATATACTGATAATAAGAAATTACTACAACAAATAAATAAACACAATCACAAAAGTTCTTTAACAAAATAACACCATACATCATGCATAACTTGACATTTTATCGACTTCGTTCAACGTCGTTTTAACGTTCCTCCATTTTTTGTACTTTGTATTTCTTCCTTGGCAATATGCCATTTTTATTTGCAACCTCCTTAGTTTTCGTATTTTTATTTATTATAAAGACTTGTCATGTATCTTGCTAAAGTATACACGTGTACGTCAGGTGTGAAATCGAGGCTAGATTTAATGTCTGTAAAACGATTCTGTACAACTACCAGTAAGTCGAGACAAAACAGGTATAAGCGGAAATCGATGAAATGATTGAGAAAATAAAAAAAATACATTAAACAATTACTTTTATGTACAAGGTAAAACGATAAAATTGAGATCGTAGAAAATACATGATTCTAGTAAAAAATATAATAAATTTATTACTTAAAATACTGCAGCATTAAGAATTGATCATATAATATTATAAATTGAATTAAAAATATATTCTTAATGCTGCAATATTTTAAGTTATAAATTTATTATATTATTTACTAGAATACCTTGTCTTTTTCTTTTCTAGTTTTTACAACTAGTCTTTACTTTTCCATGTTTTAGCTTAACAATATTACTTTTCATGCTTGCATTTTCTTATTGTGATCCATGATTTTTCCAGGCTTCCAATAAATTCACATTTTCTTTGTTTAATTGAAGCTTATTTTTTGCCCCATAAACATAACATACACGTATGTAATAACAATGTCCAGCACTCGTCTGCTTTCAATAAAATCCTCCAACTATCTCCTATCTTCTGTCATTCGGTCTGTTTCACTTGTTACTTTTCTTTTTCTCACGAGAGCGGTGAATTTGTAGCAACAGTAGTCGCTGAAGCAACGTGACTTCTATTGAGACCAGTCAGAAAAACGTTGATCACCTCACGTTTTTATAGGATTTTAAACATCAGTAAATGTATCATAACTTTTGTTTTATTGAAAGAAGACTGAATTTGTTTTCACAATATAGTTTAGAAGGTTATTTATAACTAATAATTGTTTGAAATTTAGTCTAAAAATGAATTCGGGGTAAAGATTTAAAGCAATTCTAAATGACTAAAATTGCCACTTAATCATATATTCAAAGACTACCGTGTTTGAATTATATATATTACAAAAGATCTGACATACACCGGTACCGTCGGTTTCAAATCACGAATATAGGGGTTCATTAATTTCCGGCTAAGTCAATATTTAAAAATCTAGTTAATCTTAGATACAGTGTAGCTTCATATGTGCATACATGTTTCTGCAAAATCTTGTAAAATCTGCAGTTTTGTCAAACCAAATATTTAATCGCGAATAGCTGCAACTCGACAAAAGCCATATGGGAAACAGCAGCAGCGATTGCTGTTTTTAAGTATAGATATTCGATTGAAAAAAAAAATACGATAGGCATTTTATTTGGACCAAAACACAGCGCAGGAAATGTTCATTTAAGAATAGTCCCAAACATTGCATTTTTAACCTTCTTCCCTAATTGTATTTCGGGTTTGATTTAATAGACGGACATACATCAATAAGTCAGCTTAGAATTTTGATAATTAAAAACTCTGGCGGATGCAATGGAAGACTTTCATGAACTACGTTATCCATCACGTTCAATTTTACATGGGGCTATTCGAACTCACATATACACAAGTCCATATGTAGAGGGACAGGATGGTCTGCTTTTGTAATTGGAATCCTATCCTGCATATTGTTTATAGGATCGAATTGTAGAGTGATTGAAACGCAAAAGGTCGCAAGAGAAAACGAAATATACCGATATGTGACTGTGAGATAATGTAGATTTATTTACGTAAATCTACAGAAATAATAAGGATATAGATAGTAAGAATAAGGGTTCGTTGAGAACAAGCGTTCGTTGAGAAAGGAGTAACGTTACTTGCGGTTAAAAGGAAGTTGGTTGGGTGGCCATGGCAACAAGGAGCTGGCTCTTCGTTACATGTTAATCGGTCGAGAGTTTATCGGAAAAAAGGGAGAGATATACGAACCAGGAAGTGACGTGGCTGTGTAGCTCTCCAGTTTTCAGAGTTAAAGAGCGACAACCGAGTTAGCCTAGGAATTTCAATTCCCACACATACACGTACACTTTTAAAACAAATATAATATATACACATATTAATAATATATATTAATACGGTTTAAGCCGGAAAATACATCTTTAATTAATATTTTTATACACTAAACAATTCAATTTTCATTAGTAATGTTTTTTACCGACACTGTGAACTTTCGTTTATTACGAACTCTTTGCTTTCATTTCTCTTAATAAAATTGTGAATAAATTGGATCTGACGTCTTTTTAACACTCTTTCATCTCCACTATATTTACAAGCAGTTGACGTCACAGGTTACAGGTAAAAAGAAAACGGCCTTACATTATGAAAAACTAACTTAAGTAAAATTCACACATGTATAACTAGTGTTTATATTGATGGGGTGTCGATGACGTAGGTGTTTTTTTTAAATAGAAACCTCTCTATACAAGGCATGAAGCCACCTGATTAAAAAAGCTGAGGAATATGACTTAACGACCAAATATAACCAAGGAGAAGTCTTTGATGCATGATGAACATCCATAAAACAGCAATTCTTCCCTCTTTGTCAGAAACGTCCCTCATGGAATGAGAAGACTAAAAAAAATCGCTGTATGATGTGAAAACTTCGGTGCGCCATATTTAAATGCAATTTATTGAACAGAAACACTTTCATCAAATCCATAATTGACCTTGTGTCTAACCACATGAAACAGAGAAAAACAAAGTAACCAGTGTTATATATATACTACCTATTTAATCCTCTTTCCTACTCACCAATATTTTATTTACTCCCGGTCAGCATATTAATAATACATCGCAAAGGTCATTGAATATTTAACGAATCAACGTGTCGCTATTTACCGCCATTATTGTGCGTCGCTCTGCTCGAATGTGCCATCAATTCGCCTTCTGTCTGTCATCCCTGACGCTTACACCATTTTCGTCCATGTGATGAATTTCAGCTTTTAATTCTTGTTGACGTTAAGGATTCAATCATTCCTTCTAACTGTTGATTTTGTAGTCAAAGCCTGCCTTCCATGAAAGGAAGGACCTGGCAGACATGACTTTCACACGTTGATACCAAAGGTCGGACCGTCCATTTCCTTTTAGTAAAATAAGCTTGTCTACAATAGAATTTTTATTCCAAAGGATAAATTCCTTTTAAGAAAATATTCAGATAGGAATATACAATGTAGCTAAAAATATTATAAGCGAAAGCTGCGTTTACAAATGTTTGCATCGTGAATAGCATAGATTATAACTTCCTACATCACTGCTTCCATAAGTATTTATATATTAATAAGATAGGGTCTGTGTTTTATTTTTTTTTTGTATGTAAAGTTTACATCCGAGTGGCTGTCGTTTAATTGTTATGAGCTTCCATTTCATGTAAGTAATGCTTTTACCAAGAATTCTTCATAAGTTTTGGTTTCGGTTCCGATTATAGCTGATGGCACTTAAGTCATGTATTTTTTTATAATAAGTTTATCAATAATTCTTCACGAGTTTTGGTTTCGGTTTCGATTTTATCTGAACGACTTTATACACACACACACACACACACACACACACATATATATATATATATATATATATATATATATATATATATATATATATATATATATATATATTCTCCAGAGGCCTTGGTTTGGTTCCGATTAAAGTTGATGCACGCGAGTTATAAGGATATATAATTTTTATTTTTGAAAACACAACTTTATAATATATAAAAATCGATAGAAAATTGACTCTAAAATAATATATACGAAATCTGCATAAATTAAAATATCATATTTAAGCGTATTTTACAACCGGGCTACGCCGGGGGTTCCTGATAGCTTGGATAAATCCGTTTGTAGTTTGTACAAAAGTGCTACAAAAATATCAGAGCGTCTGTATTAACGCTGAACCTCCATAGAAAGCCAACATCAATATATTACATATAAACAATCTGCTCTGAAATTTCCACAGGTTCCGCCAGTAAGACATCGATGTTTATAAGTATGAGATTGTAAATATTTATTTTTAAATGCTATAGGTATAAAGCCCCTTTAAGAAATTGAAGTTGAGCCTAATTTAGTGAATTGAGAAAAAATCGGTCAACTAGCGAACACTAATTATTCCTACATCTTATTGTTCAATACTTTCAGTACCGCAGATGCTGAACACCAGCTGACATGTGTTCATAATTACTTATTATTTTTTTTCAATTAAAATGTTGATTGCCAGTGGCCTACAGAAAATGACGTAAACCTACCGAGCCAAGAGTGGCTTTGTGGTTGTGTTCCAAACTCCCGATTAGCAGTAATAAACAGTTCCTACACTAATTATTGCATTAAAAAAAGATATTGTATATTTTTAAAATGCAATATATATATATATATATATATATATATATATATAGAGAGAGAGAGAGAGAGAGAGAGAGAGAGAGAGAGAGAAATATTTATAAAACTTAACCGACCTTGTAACGGCTGTTGTAACCCAGCATCCGGTTTTCGACTTTCATTTGCGCATACGTACATAAACAAATAGTCAACATGACAATAAAACGTATTGTTTTACTATGTACGTTCCCAGCGTTCCAATTGTTTTATTTCGCGTTTAAATTATCCAAATAAACAATTGTTTATATTTCTGCATTTTTTTTACATCGTTCATTTCCGTATTACGTTTAATTTATTTTAACGTAATTTCCTTACGATTAAATCTACTTTAAGCCGTTGACAACCATAAGAGCATTTTACAACGGCGATTTACACACAGTCTTCCTTATTTTAAATTTATTCTCCATTTTTTAATACACCTTTCTTAAAAAAACATTAACACATTTTCTTCTACGCTACCATTAAAAATAAATAACATTTTTTTTGTTTTGTTTTTTTGCGTTTACGTTAAATTACTTGCTTTTTTGGGCCTAATTGAGTTTTTTTTTTTTTGCGCAAACAGCGAGTGTGTTTTTTTTTTTTATTTAATTCAATATCTTAGTACTTTATTTTATTAATTATCTTTGAAATAGACCCAGAAAAATAATATTTATCTTTTAACAATGAAAATAATATTTATCTTTTTACAATGAATTCATTCAACTTCAAAATTTAGCTGAATTGGTTAGCTCGCCGTGAAAACATTTTTCATAACTTTGTTTTCACGTGTATAAATATTTGTTTCCTTTGAGAAATTAATTTTTGTCTTTAATCTTTCAAATACAATCAAAACGTAGTCGGAAACCTACAAAAAAATATGATAAATCGGTTTTCAAAACTAGGCCCCCTATTTTTGCCCGTTCATTTTTGCCCGTACCTAGTTATTTTATATTTGTTACTGCTATTAATAAGTTGGGCTTAAGTGTATTTATTTATTTATTTTATTATAACTATAATTATTATTATTCAAAGTTTTATTAATAAGTTCTGTAAATATATTAAAAACACACTCAGAAAGGCACCCATTTATTTAAATATCTTTTATTTCAATACGTTCGTTTTGTTAGTTAAAAATGTTTTGTAAATATATATTTTTTCTTTTAAATCTTCCAAAGTTTTGTAAATATATTTTTTAAAAATCTTGCTTGCGAATATTCGACCATGTCTGCTATTCGACGTGTTTACAAACAACCAACGTCATGTGCTTGTGCCAATGTCAAGGTCGAATCACTGGTGTCACTTTTAATGTGAGCCGGTCGTCGCTTGTTGTCGTCTTCTCCAACAAGTTCTCTATTCTTTACTTGATCCTACCTTTTCCGCTCATTTTTAAAGCTCTTTAGATTCTATGCCTAATTCCTTCAAAATTAATTAGTAACTCCCTATAATTGGTTGAGTTTTCTACATATTTGTAGATATGTTTCATGGATAAAACTTCCAATTATAAACTAAATGTATCCCCATACCATCTAATGACACCCTTTAAAGTGTGAATACATTCGTAAGGAAGACGAAAGGCTTACCACTTCGATAACCACCATACTGAGATCAATCAACCAGTTGATTTGAATTCCCAAGAAATGTAAAATACCAATCCAAAAGAGGATGAAGCACAAAGAATAGCGGCCAAGTACTACAAATTAAAAAAACATATACGTAAAAGAACAAGGATATCGAAACTTTTGAAAACAACTTACTTAACCTAATCAAAAATATTAAATTAAAAATAACATAATGTATGTAACACACATCGTTAATAAATAAATAAATTTTCGAAATCAATATCAAGAAGCCACCAAAATAAATTAGTAGTCCCGAAAGATAAAACTAGGAATATTTATACCATGGATTATATACAATATAAAAATCTAATCTATGAGGAACTTAACAAAAACTATAAAACAACAAATAAGCCAGCACTAAATAGAATAAACAAAGAAGCAAAAAATATCTTAACTAAACTGAAAATAGATAACAGTACCAAGATTTTCTTTAAAAGATCACAAAGAAGACTTTAATATAAACCCTACAATTAGACTCATTTTCCCCTCAAAATCAGATCTAGAGTAAGTTAGTAAGATTAAATCCGTAAGAAAACACATACTATAGTAATCCTCCACCCAGGTAAGTGATTGGTTTTCAAACATTCCAAATAAAAAGAATCTTAAATTTCTTTCTTTCGATATTGAATCCTATTACCAAGCTATATCACCAATCCAAGTAAATAAGTCCCTCCTAATGGCACGTAAAATAAGTGATCTAACAACAGACGAAATAAATCTAATACTATTAGCGAGAAAGTCTATAATAACCTTTGATAACAAATATTGACCCAGAAACAATACCCTTGACCGTTTCAACGTTTTAATGGGTTCGACCGACTCAGCTCAGGTCACTGATCTGTTTGGACTTTTCCTCTTGGGTGAAATTCATGATATACTCCACGAGCAATTCAGACTAGAGGGGGGCTTTACAGAGATGATGCACACTTCGTAACAGACTCCACAAATAAAAATTATGAAAAAGCAATTAAATCCTTACATATTTTTTTTTAATCATGGACATACTATAAAAATCGACCATAATAAAAAAAAATAGTTAGTTTCTTGGGTGTAACTTTAAATCTTGATAACTCTACTTTTGAACCCTATCATAAACCAAAGCAATCTGTACTATATGTCCATAATGAATCTAACCACCCCAAGTCAATATTGAAATCAATAATTCCCAATGTCTATTAAAGAATTTCTGAATTATCTTCTAACAAATCTATATGTAATAAAAACACAAAATATTACAATGTTGCCCTTAAAACCTCAGGATACAAATCACAAATTAAATACCAACATAAAAATGATAAAAACAAACATAACATAGAAAACGGTAATAATTATAATAAAACTAGGAAAAACATAATAACCTGTAATATGGCCATGTCATCCCACAAAAGAATGGCAAAAAATCATCTTTACACAATGCAAAACCACATTAAACCACAAACATTAGTCACTAACACAAAAAAAAAAACAAAAAAACAAAATCAGTAAGCGTAAAAACAGACATAGGTGACGTCAAAGCAAGAAAAAAATCTTGAAACAGACTTAGCCAGATATTTTTTTAAATATTAGAAAGAAACTTTAAAGGCCGTCATAGGTACAGTAAAATCTTTAACAAAAACACGATCAAGGTGTCTTACTAAACAATGCCAAATCTACATAAAAATATAAGTCCCAACAATAAGAAAATTTGGAAGATACAAAATACAAATATGACACGCTGTAGAAGAAAAAATAAATGTCATTTACAAAGTACCTGCAAAGTAAAAAAAAGTGTGATTTATAGCTTCACAGAATCAAAAACGCCAAATATAAATTATAGTACGTAGGTAACTCTAAAATTACATTTATTATTTGCTACAAGACGTTCAGAACACAAAAGCTTGTGGTTTGAAACAACTCCTCACCGGCTATAAAAACGTTGGAACAAACCAATGTAGTGTATACATTCAAATGCTCTATGGGAGAATGTAACTCCGAAAATAATACATACATTGGGCATACAATAATAACGTTGTCCCGACGAATAACCATGCATCTAAATAATACTAGTTCTATATATAAACATTTGATAAAAGAACATAACTCTCCCTCCTCCAATCTTAGAAAGGTCCTCGTGGACAACATAACATACAACATGAAAATAAAATTAAAAAATTAAAAATTCTTGAAGCGTCATATATTAGAACCCTTTAGCCCACTATAAATGGTATTGCATTCGAGAAAAGCAGTAATGTTCTAAAATGTCTTGCGTAGTTCGTATTGGATGGACTTTGTTAACGGTGTTCACGAACTTGCTGATTTTAATACTCGAAATTTTAATCGACTTTTCATCGACTCTATATATTTTAACTTATCGTCACCTAACGCCGTTTACTGAATATTTTAGCTTTCACTTTGAATTCTCATTTTCGCTCCTTCGCACTTTTACTTCAACACCTGAAGATGATTCGTGGACGAATCAAAAGCGCTCGCGACAACAACAATTATGGAACTTTTATTAATTATTTTTAATTTGATATAAAAAAGAGTATACGGTAACTGAAAAAAAAAAAAACAATCATAAAGCAAATTCTGTCCGTTGCATTTAATAATGATTGCTTGAATATATATATATATATATATATATATATATATATATGTGTGTGTATATATATATATATGTGTGTGTGTGTGTGTGTGTGTGTATGCATAAACATATAGTAATCAACACATATATATATAGGCCTCGCAGAATATATATATATATATATACATATATATATGTATATATATACACACCAGCATGGGTGCGCGGCGTTGCCCTGGAGGTGTGTGTTGAGCAAAAAAAAAGTGAAAGAAGTAAGGCAGCATCGAACCTGTACCGCCTAGGAGGGACAGAAGGGGGAAAACGTGACGTGTTTGCTTTTACGGCCACCGCCAAACCGGAAGTGACGTAGGTTTAATTTAAGGCTAGACAATCAAAAGGAGAGGATGACTTTCGAAAATATCGTTGCAAAAAGACAGGTACACACAGAGGCAGACAGACACTTTCACTTATATATATATATATATATATAGAGAGAGAGAGATAGATAGAGAGATAGATAGATAGATAGATAGATTGATATTAAAGCGTATAACAAGGTTATAGCAATGCAGGGAACTGATTGTTGTATTGGGTTACTTATTAACAAAAATGGACAAACGGAATGAGTTTTTTGTGTAATGTTTTAATATCGCATTTCTACTTTGTTTTTCAAGATAATTACTAATACAAATTTGTAAAGATTAACTTACTGTTTATATAACTGGGTTGTTAAAGGTATTAATATGTCGATGATATAATCTCTTTTTTTGTCAAAACAAAAATGGACAGAAGTACGTCCTTAAAAATATATCATCAAAATATCGTATGAATGTTGAATAGCGTTCTTATACTCCTCCGTAACTATTTACCAGCAATGGAGCAATGCTTCAAGTAAACTACTTTATCTCTATCTATCTATCTATCTATCTATCTATCGACCCGTATATATAAAAACCATACATACATACATGCATACATACATACATAAGAGCAAACAGTTAATAAAACATGTTAAAAACACTTTGAAAAAGAGTTAAAAACATATTTAATCTAAAAAGGAAACACTTGATAAGTGGATAGTCCTTAATCCGCGGAGTTTCGAATAAATACTTTCCTTCTCATCAGAGGGTAGGAATTAGCAAAATGCAGGGTCGGATTTTGCATACAAAAGTATTTTATGAAACTGCATGTAGGTCAAAGATCTTACTTGATAACAAAATTGAAGCAGAGCGAATATGGTGAAGAAAAAGGTGATTACACGTGAATGGATAGTCTGATGAAAGGTAAATAATACAATGACGGTAAAATCCAAAAATATAACTCCAAGAAAGTTAATTGAATTTCCATTTGCACAAGTAAAATCCAAGGAAATCACGTAATTGGAAGATGGTTAAAAATAATCTAAAAGGCCGAAATCTGTGGAATAATTCACAAATATGTACAAGGAAAAGGGGAAAAATTCCAATAATATTAATAAAAGAAAAATAAGATATGCTTTTCACACGGCTGCCGGGACATAATGTAAATAAGAAAGATCAGGGAAGAAGAAGAGGAAAAAAATTAAATGGTGATAGAATTAAATATAAAATAGGAAAGTCAGACAAAAAGATGTTAAAAGGCGCGAAAAAATATAGGGTAAAAAAAGAGGTCAGCTGAAATGTACTGGTTATTATTAAGAAAATGTCAGCAAGAGTTGTTAAAAGACACTGAATTGAAAAAAAAATACATACATAAATAAATTAATTAATTAATAAAAATAAATAATAAAAAAAATTATTTCATATCTCTCTCCCTCTCTCTGTCTCTCTGTCTCTCTCTCTCTCTATATATATATATATATATATATATATATGTATATATATATAAATATATAGATAGATAGATGGATAGATAGATAGATATATGTATACACCTGTTTTCATATTTACGACCTTTTAAATTGAATTCAAATTCTTTATTGTGTTTTGAAACAAGAAAACATTCTGCATTGAAAGGTATACATAAACATTAGTGATACGCCTACGCATACAAATATATATCATATAAATAGATATAAATAGATAAATAGATGTGTGTGTGCATGTTTGTGCGAGTGCGTTAATATGTGATCGTATTCATGTCTTCGTATGTGCGTCGTGCGTGCACAACTAGAAAGTTAACTAGATTCTCAACTTCTTCATCAAAAGGGATTAATGTTAAACTCTCTCAGCTTTAAGATTATACAAAAAGCGATGCAAAACTTTCTCAACAATCTGCGACTGATCCAAACAGAGACACACGCAAACAAAACTAATCTTGTGACAAGATTATACAAAAAATATGACATAAAAAAGGCAAACAATAAGCGCTTGTATCTTTGCTCCTCTTATTTTTTTTCGTGTGTGAAGTATTTCCATCGAGATTTACGATTATTCATCCAGATAATCCACTTCTACTTTTGAATTAAATCCAAGTAGTTGTTTGTAGCTACAACGCGTCCATATTATATTAGATAATTAATTTTCTTGTTGGTTATTTACGCAAAGAACTCTTATTGTTTTACTCTGTAATGTTAACATAATCTAAATATTAATTTACTTATCGGTACGTTCAGGTTCACAAGAAACATTCTAATGACAAACATTAATTATTAATAAATGAATTACCTCCCTTTATAGTCACTCTTTACCAGTTAAAAATCATTAAAACCATTTTCTATCTGAAAATTTTCAAAAAATATGGCTCTCTGTTTACGGTTTCAAACTGGCTACTTTATTATATATATATCGAATTCTTTCTTTGTCCTGTTGAGAGGAGACTATATTTTTTCTATTATGTCTTTTTTAACTTTACATAAAATACGCACGTGAATCGACATCTGTTCTTGTTTTTTATTTCTGAATAATTTACTATATAAATTATATTTATATAATAAAAAAAATTATACAGAAACAAAAACAAAATAATGTGGTGTGTGTTCATTTTTCATTGAAAAAAAAATCGAAATTTTTTAAGTCGATACTTTTTAATTTTAAAAGGCTAAAACTGAATTTGCTAAAAAAAATTTTTTAATTCGCTGTTGCTTTATTCATTTTATTTATAATGTGTTTAAAAAATATTCAACCACCGTGAAATTTCTACGGGTTCAGTTTGTTTACATTAATAAAACTAATATATTTAGAAGGATCGAACAGAGTTTTTCAGTTTGTTTTAAGTATGACACTGTAATTTTATAGTAAAGATTTAAGTTATGATGACTGCCGGAGGTTTTGAATAGATGGCAGCTTATTTGTTGTAAGTTATGTTCTGCTGAATGAGGGACGCGTCTAAGCAATGGGTTTTCAAGTGTAGCCGTGTCTGTTTTACTTAACAATATCTAACATAAATACATTTGTATCAAAGGTCATCTTTATTATTCTAAGCACATTTGGAACGTAGTCATTCAATATCCACATTCGGACCCCACACGTTGTGTGCAGAGAGTTGTTAGAAAAAAAAGACAAAGAAAGAATTCGCATCTTCCTTTATTTTAAGTGAAACAGCATACATTTATTTACAAGTACTTTCCAGATTAGCATCTTAGTTATTGTTTAAAATGTTCTAGTACTCCAATGTGCTTAACAAGACTCTGCCGTGTCGAACATGAGGTACTCTCTCTTGGTTAAGCCATGTTTACGACGAATCATTTCCTGTCGCACTCGGGTCACGTGTGTACTACACCCATCTTTGCGCTTCTTCGGATTTCGTTTTTCTTTCTTTATTATCTTTTTCTCTCAATTCTTCCTTGCTTTTACGTCACATCATATACGGCTCGATATTTAAATTCATTGACTCTTGTACATTTACTGCTGCTGTCTCTGCCATAAACGCGCCCGCCTTGTGTTATATATATATATATATATATATATATATATATATATATATATATATATATATATATATATATATATATATATATATGGCGACTTTCTAAGTAAATAAAAAAAATAAAAAAATGAGCTTCGAAGCGGACCCAATATTAACCGTATTTATCGCTTGAAAAAAAAAACAATAACAAATCTAAATTTATAAGTGATAAAAATAACAGTAAATTCATCTAGTGCTCGCGGCCTAACGGTTAAGGCACCGGACTGTGGTAAGCATGATCTGACGTTCGATCCCTATGAACAGTTGAGCTAAGCTGACGAGAGGTAATTACATCAAAACACGCGTGTACGTAGATTACTGTTTTTAAATATAATAAATAAATAAATGTGTTATATACGTCCAAACAAATTAAAGGCCGACTTTCTAAGTAAATAAAAAGAAGAAAAATGAGCTTCGAGGCGGAGCCAATATTAACCGTATTTATCGCTTGAAAAAATAACAAATATATATATAATAACATATATATATATATATATATAATAACAAATCTATATATATATAATATAATATATATAAATATAATAACAAATCTCTCTCTCTCTCTCTCTCTCTCTCTATATATATATATATATATATATATATATATATATATATACAATATAACCCGGGTAGAGGATACTTCTTATCCGGGTCCCTATAACTTTCTTATATCACGCTCATCTTTGTCCTTCTCCAGATAAGGTTTTTCTTTTATTAGCTTTTTCTCTCCGTTATACCTTGCTTTGACGTCACATGACGGTGTTAACTGTTGTACATTTCCGGTTGCCGTTTCTGCGATACGCGCGTCCGCCTTCTGTTACATATATATATATATATATATATATATATATATATATATATATATATATATATATATATATACATTGTAACCCGGATATAAGTGACTTCTTCCCCGAGGGCCAACACGTTCTTATATCCGGGTTGCACTTATGCCCGAGTTTCTTATATCCGGTTTACCCTGTACATTAACACAGATTCTAATTTGAGACCAGAGACAATTGCTGTTATATCCGGTTTTTCTATCTTCGGGTCTCTTATATCTGTGTTACACGATTATATCCTATTCCAAATATCATTTTTTTTAACTATCTATTTAATTACTGGGGTCTGTCCCCTTTTACATAACACTCCTACCCTTCCTTTTTTTCCAAAAATGTACGTATTTTTTAATTTCAGTACATTTTCTTATATCCTTACAACGACTTGGCTAAGAAAGATCAGGCGCCATCATTAAAAAAAGTTTTTTTTATTTAGCACTTTTTCAATGACTCCCTAATTATTTTGTAAACAGAATCTCTCCCGGTCTTATTGGCATATTTCTTTTTGGTATAGGGTAGTACCTCGCATGATCTGTATCAGATGTTTAATCCAGCCACCCTTATGTAGTAAACCGAAGTCCCAATTAACCTCTTTACTCTCGATGACTATTCGTCCATAGTCTCCTGACCCTTTTTTTCACACAGTTGTTCTACTAATTAGAGCTTTGTCTCACTTTCTTACTATTATATTTCTTTTGGGACATTTACTTAAATCTGATTCACTCGGATTTCCTCGCTTGGAATCTTAGAACTCGACAAAGACATCAGAAAACATAACCCGTAACTAAATAACTCCCTTTTTCACTAGGCCAAATTCTTACTTGCGCACTGAATTCTAACTATGGCCAGAAATTTTGTGATTTTTCTTTCTCATCTATCAGAGCGTCCAAGATCCAAAACAGAGATATCCCGCATACGTTCATCTCTAAGAAAAATTATAAGGTTATGTATTTTCTTTCTATGTACATACGCCATTTTTTACATTCTCCGCCTAAATATTCTGAGTGAGTTCCCCTTGTACTCACTTCTTTCGTTATCTATCGTCTGCATTTTAGACTTATTGTGTCGAGTTTTACCATTTGACTCGAAGCCGTTATTTGCAGCCTACTTTAATTAAGCACACAACATCGCAGACGTCCATCTGTTTTTTTTTCTACAGGTACACCCAGTGCTGTTCCCTGGCAAGTAAATTTCCTGCGAAAAATGTTATGGACAAAACAAAAAGAAAAAAATCTATCTTCAGGCTTATCACATCCGGAATCCATCTAAACAATATGATATAAAGGCAGGAGTGCCTCAAGAGTCTATCCTTGGACGTCTATTATTCTTACTATTCATAAATTTTCTCTGAGATGGGTATATATGCTGATAACACCACGCTCTATAGCAGACACGACAGGAAAACAAATTAAGACATATCTAAAGAAATGGCAGGACGTACTCCAATCTGTAGCGGAATGGGGACAAAAATGGATGGTCACATTCAATGCTGCCAAGAATAAACTTGTTTCCTTCAATAACTGCAAGAAACCTTCTCTACCGCCAATAGAAATGGCCAAAGACTCTTTAGCTCAAAGCACATCTTTTTAACTCCTCAGCCTAACGTTCATAGGAAACAGGAGTTGGAAAAATTACATTGAGACCATTGCCAGGACCGCTGCGAAAAGGGTAGGTTCTCTCGAAAAAGGTAGGTTCTCTCTACCTTGCTAGAAAACTACTAACGCCCGAAAGTATCCTCTATCTCTATAAGACCACCATTCGTCCATGTATAGAGAATTGTTGTCATATTTGAGTTAGTGCATCTGCTACTAGTCTCTCAATCTTAGACAAGGCTCAAAAGAGAGTTGCCAATCTGATAGATCCTGAACTGTCATCTAAGCTTCAGCTTCTGTCCCATCGACGAAATATAGCATCCCCTGCCTGTTCTACCAGTACTTTAACGGTAAATGCTCCGACGAACTTCAAGCACTTGTAACCCCCCCCCACGTAAATACCCCCGACAAATCCGACAAGCAGCTAAATCCCACCCCCTTACAGTTGAAGTCCCTAGATGTAAGAAAGCCTTCTACTTCAGTAGTTTCTTTCCCAGAACCGCTAGACTTTGGAATTCCCTTCCGGGTTCCTGCTTTTCCAACAGCACTGACACGCAGAAGTTGAAGTGGAATGTGAACCGACATCTTGCTGTCCAACTCCCCAAATAGTACCACTGTAGCTTATGTCCCTGATAGTAGCCCCCTACATCAACGTGGCAATGTGCCTTGTTTCGGGTGAAAATGTAATAAAAACAAACAAAAAAAAATCTTATTGTTCATGTCGAGTTTACGAGTCTATAGAGAATTCCAAATTAAATAAGAATAAATTGCTTTCATTCCGTTTGCCATCACTTCTTCGAAAACTGTAGTCATTCTTAAATTCTTTGTTTCGTCTTTACGTGCGTGTGCGTCTAGTGTTATCCGTTAAAAAATTTGATTTTTTAAGAAACAAGTAAAACAAGACATACACGCGATTTAACATTATTGAAACCAGAACTTACAATTGTTTAATGGCTGTAACGGACCATGTAATTAGAAGTTAAAAATAATAACGTTTCCTGAGACTTTATTTGACTGTATATGTTGTGTAAACTTTCAAATAGATTTTTTAAAAAATACGCGACCTTAAAGTACATGGCTAATCGTTTTCCCCATTTTCTCCTGCCTAAAACATGTTGACCTGTAGATCCGAAGAAGACCGGCGATTAAATCGATCGAAACTTTGTGGAGATAATACGATTATCAAATAAATCCAAATAATAAGAATTATAACAATAGATATTAATCTGTAATGCATAACGTTGGAATAGAATTTTTTATCGATAAGCGCGCAGTTTGATTGGACGTATTTTAAGAATATCAATTTTGTTTTTTTGTTTTTTTATAATTCTGATTAGTTTTCACTCCAGTTATTCCAACATATTTTCATTTTCATTTTAGTTTTTTTCCCGCACCTCTAACATTTAATCTGTTTTTTTTTTTTTTTAATTTGTGTTCGTTCTTTGTTTTTTAATCATTTTTTTTTCGTTTCCGAATGCCGGTCTCCATATTTTTGGCTTACCATCGTTGGATTCTAATTTTGATTTATTTGAGGTTTGTATGCGTTTTTTTCTTCTTTCCTCTTTCATATTAAAATTGTTCTTTTTTTCTCCCTTTTCCCACGCTAATACTTTTCCTCGATTTTTTTTGTTTTTTTTTTCCAATGTTAATACTTTCTCTTAGCTCCTTTTATTTTCTATTTTCTTCCAAATCAATCTATCTCTTTCCCTTTTGCAAACGTTTTTTAATTATTTTTGTTCTCTTTCCATCGATTTGCTTTCCCCACACTCTTTATTTCTCTTTCTATAAACTTTTTTCGTCGTTTCTTCCCATTCTTATATCGCTAGTTCTTCTTTGATTTTTTTCTTTATTCAACTTTCTTTTCTTCGTTTAGTTGTCTCCTCCTCTCTTTTTCCGTTTGACTGTTTTTCCTTCTTCTATTTCATCCCTCTTTCTTTCTTTTTCCAACACTAATTCAGTTAACTATTTTCCACAATCTATAGTATTGCAGCCATCGTAAC
This sequence comes from Euprymna scolopes, assembly GCF_053919585.1. Taxonomy (NCBI): domain Eukaryota; kingdom Metazoa; phylum Mollusca; class Cephalopoda; order Sepiida; family Sepiolidae; genus Euprymna; species Euprymna scolopes. The sequence continues at coordinate 41,026,888 of NC_136513.1, forward strand.
CTGCTTTGATTGATTGATAATTTCCATTATTTGAATTATTCAAACTACAACCTCAACTTGGATATTATTGTGGTAGTTTCCTTGCGGTTTGAGATGGAATGTCCAATTTTCAGTACAAGCCATACGAAGAATTTACGATCACGAGTATTACGTCTTTTGAATGCGTCATCACTGATGAGATGAGAACCTTGTACTCATATTTGTTTTTTACTTTTTCTCCTTATAAAAGGAACAATGCTATTTTAAATGTAGTGGGCTACTATCGTGGACAGGATTGCAGAAATACTATGCAGGAACTTGAGCAACAAGATATAGTTTTACATTACACATGAATGTTTGCTTGTCAGTACAGTCGATGAAAAAGGAACCCGGAAGGAAATTCCAAAGTCTCGCAGATATGGGAAAGAAACTATTAGAGTACAAGGTTTTCTGCCATCTGAGGATCTCTACTGTGTAGGGTGGGATTTTTCTGCTTCTCGGGTTTGTCAGGTGTATTTACGTCGATAAGGTACAAAGCTTATAGTTCGCCGGAGCATCTATTATTAAAATATTTTAAGACATGCAGAGGGATGCAACATAATTTGAAATTAACAGGGATACCCTATGTTGCCTGGGGTTGAATGATGATCAACGAATTTATCCATCTCATATTTTTATTCCCATTGAGATCGGCGAAATTGCCTATTTTACAAGCTAATCAATCGATTGCCTGCTTTAGTTGTGGACGTACCGCAGTGCACCAAGAAGAAGGTTAACTTTCGTCTTTAGTTGAGATTACATTGTAGTCTACATTGCACTGTAGAGAACCTAGGCACAATGTCACTTTAATGTAGTGGGCTTATATCCGGAACTTAACCGCAGGGATACTATGTAGGGACTTGAGCAGCAAGATATCTGTTTGCATTACACATGAACTTTTGCGTGTCAGTACAGTCGAGGACGAAGGAACCCGGAAGGGAATTCCAAAGTCTCGCAGTTTTTCACTCATTATGTTAGACTGTATTAGGTGTTAACTTTAGTCAAAATGACCCGTTCCATCTTTATTCGGACTTTTTCGATTATCGTACTCATCGAAAGCATGAGTGATCTTCTGGGAATATCAGAACCTGTATGTGGGAGTATGTCGACAGCTTCCTGCAAAATTTACAAAAAAAAACTGACGTGGATATACAAGCGTTTTGGGACACATGAATTACATACTTCCATGAATCTTTCTTCGGAGGAGGACGAAGCCATGTAACCCCCTAGCGTCAATGCTGCGTAAATGAGGTACTGTAGTGTCTTGCAACGGATTATTGTTATTTGTGCAAATAATTTAAAATCTATTAAATCTATATTAGTAAACGATTTATAACGACCATAATCAGAAATGAGAAAAGATTAACTTTTGTGAGGGTATCGACCCGTTGTAAAAAAGGAAATTAAAAACCATGTCAACACTAGTTATTTTATGAGGTATTCAATGATATGTGTTGCCGTAAGGGTCGCATAATTATCTATAAGTAATATGACTTGAATGCCTATTGGCGACAATTATCAAGTGTCTAAAAGTCTTTCTGTACAAAGGTTTGTAAGGACTGTCAGTGAGTAGTAAATTATATATCATTTGCCTATATATCTCTTTATCTAACTGGTGATGCTAGATAAGGCTGTCCGAAGATATTGGCTGCCTAAGACGAAATGCACCTAACATTGATGTTTTTGTTTGTTTGTTTATCTACTTCTTTTTCTAAAACTTTATGTTCTGCAAAAACAAAAAACAACAACCCACCTTTTCCCCCCTTTTCCTTCTTCCCATTTCCTTTTCTTCCTCATTCTATCTCCCTGACTTCCTGATTGGTTTGCTAACTTAAAATGAACCAAACATTCACACTGTAACTCTTTTCCCTTCCCCATTGCAAAACGCATTCACGTTCAGCAGGATAATGAACAAAATCGGTAAAATCCAGTATAAAATAACCAAACTAACCACATCAAACTAGCGATTGAAAATACGAAGAGCTAAAGAATAAAAACCTTCTAAAAATAACCGTATTCAACATGGATACTATTTCCAAAATAACTGGATTTGGCATTAAATAACCTAAAAAGGATTGATATGCCGTAGACAAAACAACCAAACCAAATCAGCTTTATCTAAGCATTTGTGTATCTGTCGAATAACTGTTAACCTAGCTATCTATCTAGATACGGATCTCTCTCTCTCTCTCTCTCTCTCTCTCTCTCTCTCTATATATATATATATATATATATATATATATATATATATATATATATATATATATATACTAGCAAATGTACCCGTCGTTGACTGGGTTCAAAAACAGCCTACAGAAAATGGATAGGTTATGAAAAGGAAGGGTTGTAAAGAGATAGCTTCGAATTTGGGGGTATCAAAACCAAAGCAAAATAGGATGAAAGTAAAAATAGAATAGATAAATCCCACAATTTATTATACCATACCTGCTCACACTGAAACACTTATCACAATATTCTGTGGGTCTATATTAAATAAAACTTTGTTAAACTTTGTGACATATTTCCATTCTATGGAGGTCAGGTGCGAACGAACACCACATATTTTTTATACCATATTTCTTCAAACAGAAACATAATTATTAGAGTATACTTACGCAGATAGATATGAAAAGTCTTTATTAAAGTTTGTGCCTATTTCCATTCTATGGAGGCCAGCCGCGAACGCAGACCCCACAATTTTATTATACCATTCCTATTTAAGCTAAAACATACTTATCAAAGTATTATTATGTACATCTATATCAAAAACACTTGTAAACGTTTTTTTTTAAATTTTTTATTTCCATACTTTGGGGGCCAGGCGCGAACGCAGACGCCACAATTTTAATGAACCACCGTTAGGCCAGATCAAACATACCCATTCCTGTGTCTAGATACATCTTCTATCATTATATGTAAACAGTTTTTTAAAATAGTCAACTATATAGGAGCCTATTCGTGATCAGACACACACACAGACATGCAGCTTTATATATATATATATATATATATATATATATATATATATATAATGTTTACAGGTACAGAATTTATATAGTGTTTTAAAAAAGAGTAATAGGCGGAAGTTTCTCGAGAGCTCTCGAGAAACTTCCGCCTATTACTTTAATATATATATATATATATATATATATATATATATATATATATATATATATATATATATATATATATATATATATATCTGTGTATATAAATATCTATCTATCGAGAGTTAAATGGACTACAGCAAATGAATCGCCATGTCTAGACATGTTGTCAAACATGTCAAACTCTGTGACCGTCAATTTGCACCAGAAAATACTAGAGCTTGTGACCGAACCTGTCATGTTGCATGTAACGTGTTCCGGTTTGCTCACACATCATTGGGTAGGATTTGAGATGCCAAGAGAGACAGATGGCTAAAATGGATCTCCACATGAGAGGGAGAAGTTTCAGAATGGAGAGTTAGAAGAACCACACCAAGCCAAGATTGTCGATCCCTCCTCTGCTATGACGAATACCTAGAAGTGAAATAAAAACATAAAATCTCATATTGTCTTAGTGTTCCTTCTAACAGATTCCATCTGCCCCCATCTTGATGAAACTCCCAGAAGAAACAATAGCATTAACAGGTATGTCGCCATGTGTCATATGTTCTGACACGCACGCACTAACGCCCAGATTGATCACAGGCCGCTTAAATAGATATGTAGGCGAGTACGACAGTTTTTTACACAACGTACATACGTACATATGGTCCAGTTATTATAGGAACCCACAGACATTTAGTAGTGCCACGTATACACATTAAACACACCACGATGTAACTATATACACATATATAGAACCCTACTGCGACGCAAATAGGTCACAAAAGCGAACACGTATAAACATAGGTACGATCCAACTATATACATACGTCCGTTTATTCAGTACTGTACATAAAATGTCATATAGCCACTCCCATGTAACCCTTCTAAAACAGGACAACCTTGACTAAATATTCAAAATCAAATCGTATTCACGGCCAAAATAAGATCTCCTCGGCATGGCTAATTAAAACAAGCTTATACGAAGAATGGTGCATCTTCTTCGATTGATGTTGATTATAGTAACAGCAATAAGCTGGATACTCCACCAGACTAGATTAATTCTTGTCCTGGAATCTAGTAAGTCGAAGATACCACAAGAAATGTATAGTATAACATATTTATATAAAAACATTTTTTAATTCATTTATTGCGGATTATTATCCTCATTTTCATTTTAGTTGTTTTCTCACGACGTTTCGGCCAACCTCTGGCCTTCGTCAGGTTGTAACCGCGACAGGATAGGAACCCCGAATCTCCTAACTGCATCCTCAGCAATTACTGCCTTCAAAAACTGTTGTCGTTTCACCACGTTTTGGCCGAGAAAGCCTCTGGCCGGCATTAGATAGGATTGTAACCGCTATCTTCAAACAATTGTGACCTAGAACCATTAAGATTTAACGTCTCTATCCACTGCGCCACGGGCCCCGGAGGGCGATCAAGGCTGGATTTTTTGGTCTTATTAATCGACGTGTATTTATTACCTGAGCTTCCATGGTCGAGTCCGTACATACACAAAACGCGAACATACATACACACACGCAGTTTCGCTTTTATATATATATATATATAGATATAGATTTTTTAATTTAAATTAATTATTCAGATGAGCATTATTTATCAATTTATTTTATTGTGGACTATTATCCTCATTTTCCTTTTTGTGGGGATAGATACGTTGAATCTCTTCGGATCCAGGTGATAATTGTTTGAAGATAGCGGTTTCAAAAGAAGATAGCGGATTAAAAGAATATTCGAAAATTCAATAGAGATTATAATGTACAACAGAAAGATTCCCGAGTGCGACAAGATACACCAAAAGAAGATCAGCCGTTAGATCGACCAAAACGTATTTAATCTAGCACTCAGGATGAGAACAGTTTTTTTTAATAATCTAAATAATACGCACTATCTAAACTTATTTTTAAAAAAATTAGAAGCTATTGTAATCGTACTAATTATATGCTAATGGTCTTCTTCTTCGACTTTTATTTATATATTACTAGCCTGGTGGGCGCCCGGCGTTGCCCGAATGTTTGGAGGTGTGTGTTGAGCAAATAAAAAAAGTGGTAGTAGGCAGGCAGGCTCAAACCCTTACCGCAAAGGAAGAAAAGAACGTGACCCCCCCCCGCAACCAAAAAAAAAGTGATATGTTTGCTGTTGTGCCCATCGCCAAGTGAGGAATGTTTAAATTAAGCCCATTCAATCGAAAAGATGATAACGACATTCGAGAATATCGGCGAAAAAGCGCCCCATCTCTGCAGAAAAGTACCCAATTAATGATGAAGAATTATTTTTTTTAGCCAGATGATCGATATTTGTCGTCCGAGGATCCGGATTTCAAAATGATACCGATCTCGTGGAAATCCGTCGAGTTCGTCGGAATTTCTAGGCAAACATACAAAAATAAATAATTACATTTAAACAGAAAGGTGAGATTTATATTATAGATCAATTATTAATCTTCTTTCTTATATTATAAATTAATTTTTCTTTATTTTATCATATTATATTTATTTTGTTGTTGCTGCGACGACGTTAACCCTTGCCGACTGCAGCCATCTTCTTATTTGATCTGCACGCCATCTCAAAACTTGGCAATCTCTGCACAATATTCATTCTTGGACAAAATCGCACAAGATTCTTGATATTATTTGAACTAGTCTCGGATGTAATTTCCCTAACGTTTCGTCGATGTGAGATCTCCTTTTTTTTCAGGTGTATCTTGTGAAACTCGAGAATGTTTCTTGTGAAACTCGAGAATGTTTCTTGTGAAACTCGAGAATGTTTCTTGTCGAACCCGGAAATGTTTCTTGTCGAAATCGGGAATGTTTCTTGTCGAACCCGGAAATGTTTCTTGTCGAACTCGGGAATGTTTCTTGTCGAACTCGGGAATGTTTCTTGTCTAACTCGGAAATATTTCTTGTCGAACTCGGAAATGCTTCTGTCAAACGCAGGAATGTTTCTGTTGAACTAAAAAAATTGGATGGAATCACGAACGGAATCTTCTATTTAATTCACGAGAGTAGAATGCTTTTGTCCCGTCAGCCATGACTGAATAGAGGTCTTTAGTAATTCACAATTATATTTGTGTAATTTTGTTCAGATTTTTAATTTTCCATCGACGCACTTTCGCCAGCCAGACAGAAAGGTAGACGGGGTTGCATCGTGAATTAACTAATCTTCCGACTGCATAGCCAAGCCACTCGAGTTGTTGTCGTAAGATGAGAGATAAGAATATCTTTAAACTGAGTTGATGGCAGAAAACCTCGGCTGGGACACAGTTAATTCGCCGCCAACGAAAGATGCAATGGGTCAGTCATTTCCAAAGACTTGAAGTGTACACTGATCAGCCTCGCTTATGTTTCGAGGCTACACAGAATGGTCGATTGGCTGACAGATTGCATCAATTTGGCGAAAGCATCTTTTTTTCTAGTGTAAAAAGTTATAATATTGTATGGTAGACGCGTTTTTCATTTTCTTTTAATGCTGCGAATAACTAAAAAAACCGTAGGGAGAAAAACTTAAAACTAAAAACACGAAAATCGCAACAACAATATTATATTTTCGAACCATATCGATCAACGGAAAGCATCGGTTTTTCGATTAAAAAGAAAGGGATGAACAATTATAAAAATGCAAAAGAGAAGAACGGAGAAAATAAAATCGAACATTTATTTCTGGTTAAATTCTCAAGAGTTTCTTATTATCTCGACCTCACAAAATCAAAGGAGAATATAAAGTAGACCTTGGTTTAGGTTCGGAAGCTGCGTAACTCTCCTTCCATTATGTTGTTCTTTCGTCCTCTTATTTTATGAAAGACTAGTGGAGGTTCCCGGCGTTTTCCGGTTGTTTGGAGGTGTATGCTGAACCGAAAAAAAGTGGTAGTAGGCAGGCAGGCGGGCAGGCCCGAACCAACAACGCGAAGGCGGAAAAGATTCCATGAACAAAGCTTCTTTCTAATAACAGTACAACCGTGGTACTCTCTTCCGTTTTTCTGCTTTCCAGCTGACTATATTATGGCCGTCTTCAAGTCTAATGAGAACAAGTTCTTGATGAGCCGTCCTTCAATTTTACCAAATTTACACTTCTAACGATTACTATGATATTGTCCTTTTGACCGCTGTACACTCTTTAACCCTTATCCTTGTGTGGCCTTTGGGCCTTGAGAAGTGATGATCCCTTGTAAAAAACAGAAAAGAAAACCTGACGTGTTAACGTTATGCTATGATGCGACAAGTAAAATGCCTTCAAATTTAGCGATGAAAATCAAAAAATTAACTAACGGAAATGAATACTTAAGTGAAGGATTCCACGCAGGCGCAGAGATGAACGTCTGTCTGCAGGCCAGTTAAGCTTCCGGCTTTCTGCCGTTTTATTTATTTGCTTCCTCACGATTTTTTCGGAAACCAGCCTCCTTAAAAAAGGGAGAGCTCTGGTAGTGTTCAAATGACTAGCAAATGTCTGGTATGAAGGGCTGATCAAAGCTAATTGCCTTTCTGGACGTCCCGGCCGGTAAGGTCGACGCACTCATTCGATTCGATTAGTTTCGTTTGATTTATACGAAAAAGACAAACAAACATGCGAAAGGACGGAATAGATGAATATTTTTTAAAAATATCGATCAGAATAAAGGTAGGGACGACGCCCGTTTTCGAATCTGACATATTATAATCTAGGAAACTTCTAAATAAATGTAACCGACGCAAGAATTCCCATGAAAAAGCCTTTCGTGGACATACAAAAACGCGCGCGGCCGTATTGATTTTTATATATAGAATAGCGGGGTTGTCCGGGTGTAAAAGAAAAAAAATCGGTGCGGAGGTAGACTCGAACCCAGAGCCTTGCGACGAATAGCCTGAAAACGTACCACAACGCTACGCGCGCAGAAATGTGAGGAAGGGTGAAATAAAACGTTTAAAAAAAGCAGGTATTTAAACGAACGTGAACGTGTGGTTTTCTAGGTCAAACATGACGCCGTAGTAGTAGAGAAAATGAAATCACAGCACTGCGAGCGCCCTCCCCCGCTCCCAAAACGCCTTTGGTGGACATACAAAAATGCACACAGACAAACACATACACACATTTCGCTTTTATACCATAGAATATATTTCTGAAAAGAGTGGGGATAATTGTTGTTTTCTGGGCCAGAATCTGCTCCATCTAACACTTACTGTTGGCAAATATTTGGCATTGAAAGAGAATTTTGTTATCCTCTTTACATCAAATGGCTTCAGGTATTGTCTGGAGAGATGTCCATTTAATAATGCACTTCTTAGTTTTATTGACATTTTCTTACAAGCATAGTCGTAAAATGGGGTACAGCAGCTAATGTAACAATCCACACTCATTGAGCGACCTCCGTTGAACTCTTTGTGTGGAACTGTTATATAGTCAGATACCAGCTGTCTAATGTTTTTGCAACGTCCATATAATTTCTATTTGCACTTTTGTCAAACACACTGTAAGTTCAATATGATAGCAGACGCGCACATAACATAACGTATTTAGCTTTATTTACAAGATCGACGAACAGCTGAAAAGTGGCGCAGTGGTTGGCATTGAAGTGTGTGCACGTGCAGTTGGATGCAGATATGTCATCACTGTTCAGTCGTTCTGACTCTCTCTGTCTCTGTCTCTGTCTCTCTCTCTCTTTCTTTCTCTCTCTCTCTCTCTCTCTCTCTGTTTATATGTATTGGCTCTCGTATATAGCTATTCTTTCCACTTTGGAATGCTTATTGTTTTTCTTTTTGTTTTTTGGTCGACATTCTAATCCAGGTTGCAATGTATAACGCCTCATTATTTTCGTAATGTAAGATGACGTCATCGCTCAGCAATCTTCCGATATTTGGCATTACGTGTATGCACGTCATCCGATATTTATTCGACGTTACCCCTCACCTATCCAACAAAACATCGTAGAATCTGTTGTGACGTTGTTTGGACATGTAACTCCTATTCACGTATATTAAAGAGAAGAAAAATGTTTAGTTTTCAGTTGAAGCAGCGAATTGAAAGTAGTTACCAGTTGCTGCAACTCGACACGGACGTGTATTTTTGTACCTATTTTGAACCGGTCTAATTAGTATTATGCTTTGCACACGAAGATACAGCAATGTGAAAAATGTTAGCAAACTAACAGAAGAACCATATTTAAATATTTTACTACCATTATCATCATCATCGTGTTTGATAACTCCTGGGAGAGTAACCACTCATTGGTTACTGTAGTTTGACTCAAACTCGTGCATCCGGTTCACGTATATGTAACGAGAGTAAAATAGCTAGTTTTCAGGTGTTGCTTCCTTACCCGGACGTGTATTATTGCACCTAAATAAATAAATCTATTCTATATTGTTTTATCTCTATGTTTTTGTCCGTTCGAATGTAAAACAGAACTAAAATACAGTCTTCCAATACAACGCCCTTCAAAGATAGTGATTCTCAATTATTTGATTACTGCTGTGACCTATCTTTAACACGTGACTAAAGGAGGAAAAACTGGTGGTTGTAAGTTGTTGCAAAACATCACGGGCGTGTATTATTGTACCTATTGGAATATACTTGTTTTATATTTGTATGTATGTGTGTTGCTTGCTATTCGGCGATACAAAACTACTGATAGACACACATGACTTGGCGTATTCAAATAAATCACAATTCAGAAACAACAGTCTCCAATCCTTTTGAGAGACCAAGGAAAAGCGGAATATATATATATATATATATATATATATATATATATATATATATATATATATATATTAATATTATTCTGTTCTTTTTAATACACTATCTTATTTTATCTTAAAAACTGATATGTAGTTTGATTATTTTCTTATTTTAATGAGAATAAAAACATCGAAGAAATTTATCTTTTTGACGTCTTTTTATTTGTATTTTTGCGATTTTTTTTTTCATCTATTGATTTTCAAAATTTACATGATAATTCGTTTTTTATTCCTGTTAATTTTTTTAGTCTTTAACTTTTTATATATATGCATCATTCTTTTGGTATTTACCGTATAATTTTTCAAGTATACAAAAAAAAAACTTGCTGCAGGAGAAGTTACTGTGCCGTCTAGAACGGGAAGAATGAAGCGGGTTAAAAAATAGTTCAGTGAAATGAAAAAAGTACAATAAAAAACGTTATTTGAAAAGAGCAAAGATCGAAGCTGTAGATTAGAAAAAAAAGTATTCGAGGAGGAGGGGAAGAATGGATCGATAAGGATGAGAAATCAATAAGATATCTGACATTGTTTCTTCGCGGAGTTATCCTTTGAAAATGGGACAGGGTAACTAGAGATACTGGCTTGATATGGGGTTCTATCCGCGGGGATGAATTGTGTATGGAGAACAAAAGGGAAGGAAAGAGATAAAAAAATACGATAGAGGATGAGAAGTTTAAATTGAAGAGAAAAAGATAGTTTCCATTCAGCAAACGTGATAGATAAGCAACAGTTGAAAGAAATAGGGTAGAGAAAGACAAGCGGAGAGATTTCAATAGAGAGAGAGATAGAGAAGAGGTAGAAAATTTACAATGGAGAGTCGAAAAAATTCAACGGGAGTTGAAACAGAGAGAACGAGAAAGAAAGAGAGAGAAAGAGAGAGAGAGAGAGAGAGAGAGCGTGATACAAAAACTATACTCAATAGAGAGTAAAAAAGAGCTGAAAGACAGAGTGGTAATAAGCAGAAGCCGAGAGGAAAAACTAACGAAATTGAATACGCGAAAGAAAAGAGAGAATCTAAATAGAGAAAAAGCGAGAGGAGAGTTGATAGAGTCGAGTGAATTATAGATAAAAAAGAAGACAAAGAAACACAAGGCCAAGGTGTATTATTATAATGATAAAAATTACCCTTTGCATCTTGATGCATGGAATTTAAAAAAAGACTAGTTTCCTCTGAATGCCACCGTAGAAGAAAGTACATATTTTCACCTCTTCATTCATAGAAGCAATTGTCAAGATATGTCTGAAGATTGTCGAAGGTTACATCTATCAAAATCGATCCTTTTCACAGATATCACTGTCGTCATATGCAGATTTATGGCAGGTGTTTATACTTAAGCCATCTACAACAGTTGTCCCTTTCTCTTCCCTTGATTGCATCACATAACATGATAGATAGAGGCGCCGCCGCTTGTGTAAGTCATGTTTTTATTACTTTCGCCCCATTGAACACATTGATAAGGGCATTCGGTCGTTGTTTTACTTTACAACCTATATATTACTTACAATTATCTTATAATTAATTTTGCTACATGCCTCTATGCTTCAAGCTAAATCCAGTTTCTTTTTGACCGGCTTTGTGTATTCAATTAATATTTATTAACTCTATAAAACTGATGCTCCATATGTTCGATGCAATTTTAATCCATTTGAGAAATGATTAGGATCGTGCTAGAGAAAGATTTTAAAAATATTTTTATTTTAATTAAAATCATAAATACACATTTGTGCTATTACAATTCGATGCTTGCATTGTTTTATTGCCATGTTTTTGAAAATACCGAAGCGCTGGCATCAGATGAATGTCTGCGTGCCATTAGAATTAATTCTTATTTTACCTATTATATCTATAAAAGTGAACGTATCTGTCTGTGTGTGTGTATGTGCACATTTCGCTACTCAATAACTCTGTCAATTTTAAGTTTACAGACTCGAGATTTGATATGCAGGGTACTGAGATTTGGGAAAATCTTTGTAATCGGTTTTCTGCCAGAAATTTGGCTGTTAAGAGGTCAAAGTTCAACGATGTGACTGTTGAGAACTCTACCAAACTCCTCCGCCAATTTTCGGCCTAAACACTTGATATTTTAGATATAGATTCCTTGGACATAGATCTAACTTTTGAGCCCAAACCAATAAGTGGCAAGGGGTCATAATAGGGGTTAAAGTTTAAAAAACTGACCGCTTTTTTTTGCTCAACATACACCTCCAAACACCCGGGCAACGCCGGGTTGAAATGCTAGTATAAGAATAGTAACCCCCCCCCCCAAAAAAAAAAAAACAATAAACAGAATCGAATTGTTTATGTATAGCCAAAAGAAAGCAACCATTTTCATACACATAAAGCACACACAAAGTAAGAGCGGAACTTTTAGATATCTGTTCATTAAATATTTTAATACTAGTATTTTAAACATAAACTTGGTAGAGTTACGAACATTCTATTGCAAATCTACACTGACAAATATCCTAATCGTTTTTAACTATTTTTTTTATTTGACTATTATTTTAATTATTTCGCTTGTAAAATATCTGCTAATGGTCACAATTGAAAAATTAGAAGTTGGCAGTTGTAAGTCGACTTATTGTGCATATTCTATGCATGCACAAATAAGCATAAATAATTGTTAACCCCTCTAATAAAACGAGTACAATCGTTAATTCAAGGCGAAGGTTCAGTGATTGAAATTCAGATCGAAGTATGACACACTGAAAGACGTATAGAACGTTTAGAGTATTGACAAATAATGCTACTTATTGAACGCCGGATAGGGAAATTCTCTAAGCGACTAATTGTTGAAACTTGGTAGACAGATCAAAATAATGTTGAGTTGGATTAGTAATTGTAAGACAATCGTTCCAATTTGTTTTTGGGTGTGTGTGTATTGATATTCATATTAAAACCCCACTTTTCTATGTATTTAAAAAGAAAATAGAGCTTTGTTATATATGGATAATGGAATTGCATTTATATGCAAAGAATTTAGCTAATTTGCATATTCCTTTAAACATTCATTTTAATTAATTCCCTATTAGTTTTTTTTTCGGTTTTCTCATGGGATGATCATCTTTAGTTAACTATTACGTGTATTCATTGCAATAACTAAGGGGTAGTTACATTCCCTCCCAAACCCTGGAGCTCCCGCACCAAGGCCTCGTTGCCGGATATAGTTTTACATCATACCCAGGACAAGTACATAGTACATTCTAAACAAATACATTGAATTTTGCTTTAAACGTATTATTTGTTTAGTTCGTTAGCCATGTAGTTAACAAAACCCTGCCGTTTCGACACGTGCTTAATAATCTTTCACGCCAACATGAACCACACATCCATCTCACGTGCTTTTTTCTGGTCTTCGTCGTGGTTTTCCCTTCTCCTCTTTTACAATGACGTCACATAGAGCACCGACTTGGTATATTGCAATTCTTGCATATTTTCTGCTGCTAATTATGCTGATTACAAAAATCTCATCTATCTGTTGCAAATATCGACGGTGGTCACTCGAAGAAAGCCATCCTAAAAAGCAGACATACGTCACTGAATTCATTTATGCCAAAACAATTGAACCGATCAACATTCACTGGCGCCTGTTGAAAGCATACGAAGCATATGCAGTTTAAGTCAGCACAGTTCTTAGATAGAATGTTATGTTTGCTGCGTTGTTGGTGCCCGTGAGTTCATGACTGGACACTCTATGGGCATTTGTGACGCTAGTAATATGCCAACAATACGTGTAATTAGACAAAAGGAATCTTTTATGCTGTTTTCTTTCAAAGACATGCGTAAACATCAAAACCTAAATGGAATGAGAACCAATGGAGAAATCTGGACACACTCGTCTTATATAATCTATGATTGTTACCTCACAGATGGATGTGTTAGACACGTTGAAAGGAAATCTTACCAATGATGGTGATTAGAGTGCGAATAAAAAGATAAGGAGACTAAAAAGTAAAAAAAAAAACAGGAAGGATTATAAAAGAGGAATTGGGGATTAGAAGGTGAAACAGGAATGGGAAAAAGAATGGAAAAAGAAGGAGGATAAGATATAGAATGGAAAGAGGAATAATAGTTGACGTGAGAAAAAAAAAAGAAGCAGAAGAAACAGGAGAAAGAGAAATAGAAGGAAAATAAAAAGGACTAGAAAACGAAGGAGGCGAATGGAGGAGACGAAAAAAAGATGAGAGTTGTATACCACTACTACTACTATTACTACTACTACTACTACTGCTTATAATAATGATAAGAATATAATAATAATAAAAAATATAACAATAATAAAAATATAACAATAATAAAAAATAAGAAGAAGAAGAAGAAGAAGAAAACAGACAAATGTAGATTGCTAAGATTGGGAAATTGAAAGAAATTGAGGTAATCCCTGTTGTAGTGAGGGCATTCAGTGACGAAAGACTTTGACAAATGCACACAAAAGTTGGATTTGGGAATTAAAGTAGAAATATTACAAACAAACTTGCTTAATTGGAACAGCCAGAATCATTCGGAAAGTGTTGGAAATAATATAGAGAAAACAGGGGTGCTAAGACCACTAGGTGAGGTCCGCTATTGCAGCTCAACTACCGAGATAAACCATCAATTTTTTGAAGAGAAACATTAATAATAATAATAATAATAATAATAATAATAATAATAATAGCAATAGTAATAATAATAGTAATAATAATAGTAATAATAATAGCAATAGTAATAATAATAGTAATAATAACAGTAATTATAATAGCAATAATAATAATAATAGTAATAATAATAATAGTAATAATAATAGTAATAATGATACTAATAATAATAGTAATAATAATAATAGCAATAGTAAAAATAATAGTAATAATAATAATAATAATAATAATAGTAATAATAATAATAATAATAATAATAATAATAATAATAATAATAATTCTATGGGACATGGATATGCAAACGGATAAACCCATCAAAGCAAGGAGACTGGATGTCATACTAGTTAAAAGGAAGGAGTAGTCCTGCCAAATTGTAGGTTTTGCCATGCTAACAAATCACAGAGTGAAGATCAAGGAGACGGATACTCGAAGAACATACACTGAACGAGCGAGAGAACTCTAAGAGATATCGAAGATGAAAAAGTCAAGATAACACCACTAATAGTAGGACCACTAGGAACAATACTAAGAAAAAAGTTAAAAGATGGGAAGAAATTTGAATCAGAGGAATGAGAGAAAAATACAAAGAACAAAAATAATGAAAACAGCTGAAATATTAAGGAAAACCCTTAAATGTGGAGACTAACATACATGAATCACAAGCTCAGTCCAGGCAAACTGCTGCAGTGGCAAAACATGAAGCGTTACATGGAACTAAGCACATTGAAGCTGCATATCTATAAGTTCTCTAATCCCCTACCCCCCATTACTACATCACTGCCCTCCACTCAAAATATAGAGTAAGACCGAATTGCCAAGTAGAATCAAGGAGGAAAGAAAGATCGAAGCGTGAGCAGTGACCAGACCTCCACAGTATAAGTGTGAAGAGAACTGGGACCTTGGCGAGGCTTATTGCGACTCAAATTTCAGTGAAGACCGATAGCTGCTGTCGACGAGAAATCAATGTGAAGCAGCACTTGCGATAATGCAAATTTATTTGCAATTTAATCGAACGAGGCAGAGAGTAATGGAAATCTGGGGAGACTTGTTGTCACTCAACTTCCAGGGAACATCACAGGTTGTTTTCAATAAGATCTTGTGAAAGCCCCTTGTGATTATTATCAATATGTGAAAGCCCCTTGTGTACCAATAATAATAATAATAATAATAATAATAATAATAATAATAATAATAATAATAATTCTGATTTCGTTTATGAACGTCTCTCTGGAAAGGGATGGGATTCATTTCCAGAGGATTTCCCTTAA
The DNA here is from genome assembly GCF_053919585.1 of Euprymna scolopes. NCBI lineage: Eukaryota > Metazoa > Mollusca > Cephalopoda > Sepiida > Sepiolidae > Euprymna > Euprymna scolopes. Next base: position 41,042,632 of record NC_136513.1, read on the forward strand.
TCCCGGCTTAAAACCAAGAACTTCAAAGATCAAGGGTTTTCCTAAGGATGTTGGTGGTACCTATCATTGCAGAGGTTTGATGGCCGCCTAAAACATCGGGGATTTGTAGTTTTTTTCAATTGTCTTTCCAGACGACTTGATACTACTCCTAGTGTACCAACTACGACCGGGATTATTTGTGTTTTAACCCCCGTGCCTTTATCTCCAAGGCCAATGGAGCATAATTGCTCCACTTCTCGTTCTCTTTCTTTCTCACATTCCTGTCCCAGGGTACTGGGAAGTCTACAATCGGCCAGTTTTTTAGACCTTGTCAATGACGACCAAATCCGAACGATTATGTTCCAATTGCTTGGTCGTTATGACACTTTTGTCCCACCATACCTCTACCTTGCTATCCTCACTTGTTCTCGCTTCATCAGGCTCCTCCTCAAACTATTTTCCAGCAAACTTCACCCCAACCCTCTTACACACCTCCCAATATATCCGAAGTCCCATGTGATCGTTTCTTTTTCGGTACTCTCTCTGGGCAAATCCACTACACCCTGCTGCAAGTTGCGCAATTGACTCAGAGATCTTACCACAAATCTGGCATTCTGCAGCCACTTCCTCTCCAAGAACCACGTTTTTAACAATCGTGTTCCTAATTCCTGCTCTTGTGCTGCACAAACAAAAGCTTCAGTACTCTTAGCCAGATACCCAGCTCTAAGCCATTGCCATGATCTTTCATCGGCGACTTATGCTATATCCTGGAAGAATATTCCATGCATTTTCTTCCTAGCCAGTTTCTCTACCCTTTCGTAATCCATATGTTTCACATAAGCAGCCTTGGTCACACATATCTCCACTTCATTGGCCACAATCTTAAGCATCCATTCCTCACTTCTAACCACATGCTCCTTCAACGACATCTCCTCGCTTCTAACACACTCTTTTAACCTTTTCTTTTAATCTTTTAATCCTCTCCCACCATCTTTCCTCTTTTCATACATCCTTGCTACGCTATTCGAATGTGAAATGTACAAAACATTGCTAAAACTTTTCTTGTTTGATATCCATTGCATGCAAATCCTTGTCAGACCATTCTAAAATTCCCGCACTGTATCTCAAAACACTGACTGCCCATGCATTTATTGCTTTCAATTAGGTTTCCTCCATACAGTTTCGACTTTGCAATTAGTTTCACTCTTCTAAGATACTCCTTCCTGACTTTTTCTTTCATTTCTCTGTTCATGATGCATACACCCTCCAGCACTCCCAAATACTTATATCCTGTATCTTCTATTTCTTTCATGATTTCTCTATTTGGCAGAACTATTCCATTTGAATGAACCTTTACTCTTCTTTTCATCACCAGAACCACACATTTAATGTCTTCTAAGTATGCCCCCAAAAGTTCTATCAGTTTCTCCATTTCCTTTTCATTTCTACCGAGTATTTTACAAATCATCCATAAACAGTAGATGGTTGAGGCGTCTGTCACTTGATCCAAAGTTATACCCCAATTTTTCTCTCTACAAGAGGATGCTCAGTGGCATCATTATCATTACAAAAAGAATTGGAGATAACAAATTTCCTTGAAATATTCCATGTTTACTGCCAACCTGCCCCATCTCCTTTCTGTTTGCTGTCAGCACCGTTTTCCATTGAGCCATACCTGTCTCCAAAAGCCCTACCACATTCTCAGTAACCTTCATCGTCAATAGTATTTTACGTATTCATGAATGAGGAACCATGTCATTAGCCTTTCTATAATCGATCCATGCTACACTCAGATTTCTCTTCTTCTTCTTCTTCTTCTTCTTCTTCTTCTTCTTCGCATCCTGCATTATTGCTTTATTAATTAGTAGTTACTCTTTAGTACCTCTCGAGCCTTTCAGGCACCCCTTTTGTTCGTCAGGAAAAACACCATTACTCTCTAGATGTTCATAATTTTTCTCCGCAAATATTGCAGTCAACAATTTCCACATCAATGGCAGAGATGTAATTGGACTATAATTATTGGCATCTATTCCTTTTGCGGGATAATTCCTAATCAGTGTTGTTTTCCCCTTCACAAGCAATCAGGGACATCTCCCGACTATATAACCCTTTGCAGAGCAGCATCTATAGGTGGATAAATACATGGGAACTGTTTAAACCAGAAGCCCATCACTCCATCTGGACCAGGTGCCTTCCAGTTTGTCATCCTTCGTATGCCAGCCTTAACGTCATCGATGATTATCTCAACGTTCTTCATCTGCTGCATTTCTGATAGTCTTTCTCTGACCTATCCCAACAAGCAAGCCTTCTCATTATATCGCCCTTCGACGGACCAAATCCCACTCCAGAACTGCTTTGCATCTTTTGCATTTTGAGTGTTGTTATTTCCCGCCTGTTTACTACGATTTAAGTTTTATACAGCTGAGACTGAGTGTGCCGGAAAAGGTTGTTCTGCCGTAATACAACACTTTTTCCAACAAAGTTCCCTTTCATAAGCCTTTCTGTAAGCGATCCATGTTATGCACAGATTCCTCTTCTTCGCATCCTGCATTATTGCTTCATCAATTAGTTTCCTCATCAATGGCAGACATGTAATTGGTCTATAATTATTGGCATCTGTTCCTTTTGCGGGATCTTTCCTAGTCAGTGTTGTTGTTCCTTTCACAAGCCAATCAGGGACATCTCCCGACTCTACAACCCTTTGCAGAGCAGCAGCTATAGGTGGATAAAGGCATGGGAACTGTTTAAACCAGAAGCCCATCACTCCATCTGGACCAGGTGCCTTCCAGTTTGTCATCCTTCGTATGCCAGCTTTAACGTCATCGATAGTTATCTCAACGTTCTTCATCTGCTGCATTTCTGATAGCCTTTCTCTGACCTCTCCCAACCAGCTAGCCTTCTCATTATATCGCCCTTCGACGGACCAAATCCCACTCCAGAACTTCCTTGCATCGTTTGCATTTGGGGTGTTGTTATTTCCCGCCTGTTTACTACCATTTAATTCTTTATACAGCTGAGACTGATTGTTCCAGAAAAGGTTGTTCTGCCAAAATGCAACACTTTTTCCAACAAAGTTCCTAATATTCATACCACCAGTATTGGCCTTCTCTTTCAACATTGTTAGAACGTTCATCGTTCCGTTTTCCAGCAATCTATACATCCCTTCAAGCTCGTCCTTAGCTTTCTGTTCTAGTTTAACCCCTTTTCTTATTTCTTCGATTCTACCAATGTGTTTCCGCCACCGTTTAATACTATCTTCAAGCCGCCTCTGCCAGTGTGGCCTTCTATCCTTCATTTCTCCCTTTTTCTTCTGTAGTAAGCCAAGACGATTCGCAATAACGTATGACGCTGTTAAGTTCCGTAATCGATATTTTCTTTCTTATGATGTTGTGAATTTCTCCTTAAATTATTTTTACCTCGTTTTTCACCTTCCGCCTATCATTACTCTGCATACTTGGAATCTCTATGATATCGACTCTAAGAAGAACCTCTCTTAACTTCTGAAGGACATCTTTTTCTATAGAAGGCAATAATAATAATAATACTAATAATAATAATAATAATAATAATAATAATAATAATGAGAAGAAGAAGAAGAAGAAGAAAGACGAAGAGGAAGTAGAAGAAAAGCAGGAAGGATCAGAATAAAAGGAAGGATAAGAATGAAGAAAAGAATAAGGAGGTATAAAGAAAAAGTTGTGGTGAAAAGAATGATAAAGAGGAGAATGAAGAGATAATAATGAGAAGAATAACAACATGATAAATAAAGTACCATAAGAAAAGAAAGAGGAGAGAGGCACATACGATTAATAATAGAACTGTAACAATAAGAAGAAGAAGTAGAAAAAGAAGAAGCAGAAAAGAAGACGAAGAAGAAGAAAAGAAGACGGAGAAGAAAAAAAAAGAAAAAGAAAAATCACGAGAAGAAGAAGAAAAAGAAATAAGGCGGAGAGGAGACGAAGAAGGATAATAAAAAGAATGAGTAAAAGTAGTATTGGAAAAGTATCGCAAACAATTAAATGAGAAAAAAATCAAGTAGGATAAAAAGAATAAAAACAAAAGAAAAAAAATGAAAAAAATGTAAACAGTAAAATAATAGAAAAATAATAAAAAAATAATAGAAAAATAATAAAAAAATAATAGAAAAATAATAGAAATATAATAAAGAAATAATAGAAAAATAATAGAAAAATAATAGAAAAATAATTTTAAAAAATAATAGAAAAATAATAGAAAAATAATAGAAAAATAATAAAGAAATAATTTAAAAAAATAAAAAAAAATAATAGAAAAATAATTTTAAAAAATAATAGAAAAATAATAGAAAAATAATTAAAAAAAATAATAGAAAAATAATAGAAAAATAATAGAAAAATAATAGAAAAATAATTTTAAAAAATAATAAAAAAAATAATAGAAAAATAATAGAAAGGATAATTAAAAATTAATCAGAAAGAGAACAGAAGATAGAGAGAGAAAAAAAAAAAACTAAATGTTAACAAGAACAAGAAATGGACAACGACAGAAAACTAGTAAAAGTAATTGTCGCCGCGTTCGTCGTAAAAGAAGAACAAGAAGAAGGAGTAGTAGTAGTAGTAGTAGTAGTAGTAGTAGTAGTAGAAATAACAAACCTAAAAGAAAACGTTATGACAAGGGCTATGACAACAGCATATTCTTTTCATTTTTTTGACTCTCGTTTATATATCCGACACAGACACAATTAACCAAGAACCACATAACTCTACATAAAACCATATAGTATATTAATGGATATATACCTGAGAATCAAATCAAAGAAAAGAATATGCTGTTGTCATAGCTCTATTTATGACACAGGAAAAAACGATAACGATTTAATAGCATAAATTAATAAATATTTTTTCCTTAAGCTTGATATGCTCTTATCTGACCCTTTACAAAAGTTTCTAGTATAATACAGAAGGTCGTAAATCACAGCGAATGAAATTTAGTTTCGCTAAAAATGTTTGAATTCTTAATTAATCTAGCGATAGTCAATCATCTGGAACATTCTAAACATTTTGATAATCAACAGTATGATTGAATGCTTACTAGAAACTATCCCCGTACAGGGGTTTGTCAAGACAACCTGACATAATACGCAGTTTTGCAGTTACGCCCGGCAAAGTTGAAAGTAAGTTCGACAACTCTAGAAGGGTCATATCAGTATTTTACACCGTCAAATCATGGGTATTTTGTAAAAAAAAAAATTGAAGCATTAAGAATTTTTAAAAATTCAATTTGTAACATTATATATGGTATAAATTGAATTAAAAATTCTTAATGCTGCAATATTTTAAGTTATAAATTTATTATATTTTTACTAGCATATCTTGTCCTTTTCTTTTCCAGCTTTAACGACTAGTCTTTTACTTTTCCATGTTTAAGTACAACCATATTACTTTTCATGCTCGAAATTTTCTGTTGTAATCCATGATCGTTCCAGGCTTAAAATAAATTCACTTGTTCTTTGTTTTATTTCGGTCTTATTTTTTTGCCTCCATAAACACATATGTAATAACAATGTACGGCCCTCGTCTGCTTTCAATAAAATCCCCCAAATTATCTCCCTTTAATTTATTCATTCTCTCTTTTTCACTTTTTACTTATCTTTTTGCGACAGCAGTTAATTTAGTAGCAACAGTAGTTGCTAGAGCGACGTGGTTGCTATAGAAACCTGTAAGGAAAATCATCGCTCACCTCCTTACATATTTTTAAACCAGAAAATTCATCATAATTTGAAGGAAAATTGAATTTTTTTCCACAATATAGATGAAAAGGGTCATCCATCAACTGTTATAATTGTTTAAAATTTGGTGGAAAAATGAGTGAGAGGCGAAGCTTTAGCGCAGTTCTAAAAGATTAAATCTGTCACTTAACCATATATTCAAACACGGTTGTGTTTGGATGATATATTTATTTATCGAAGTGTATATCTTTTAAATAATAGCGTATTTTTATGATTAGTTCCGAAATAAAAAAAAAAACGAAAATTAAGTAAAGATATATTTCCGAAGGCCGAGATAATAGTATAGTGTCTGTTCTGAGATTGTACTTCACTTTTTCTGACCTCGATTAGTGGAGTAGAAATCCTAGACTAGGGCAATTTTTATTTGTGATCCTGTCAAGAGAACCCTTTATTCAGGATCTGTAAGTCCCCGCATTAAAAACGTAACATGTGTCTAACTCTGCCTTCGTGGTGTGGCAAGTGTAATTATGTTTTTAAGTCGTCGTTGTCGTAATATAATTAAAAGAAAATCGTTTTTGTGAATTGTTTAATGATTTTGTTTCTATATCATTTTTTATGATAAATTCTAATGGTAATATTGACTGAGTCCTTATACTCCTTCGCTACTAAAAATACTCCCTTTTATATTTTTAATAAGAAGTTGAACTAAAAACGAAACAAATCCAATCATAATGAAATGTAACTAAACTTCTTGATTTTTTTAATTATTTATTTCTTTAATAACTGCAATACTTAGTTTTACTTATTTATTCAGTAGTCTCAAATTTCACAGCGTTTTTAGGTAATAATTGCTGCTATATAAACCAAAAAAAAACAAAAAAAAAGTAGAAAGGCGTTTTAGTATAAAATAGAAAAGAGTCCATCCAGAAATAATTAAAAGTAGCAAGTAACCGTATTGGAAAGTGTCAATAACCGTTAATTTTGTTTTGAACGGATAAATAGAACCTTTATCTAAGTCACTGTGACAGGTATTAGAATGAAATAATTATGAATAATTTTTTTTGAATTGGGGTAAAAACTCGTAATTGTGGGCGCTGAAACTGAAGACCGCAATTAAAGTTTGCCGTAAGCAGTATGCACAAAAAGCTATGTTTGTTTATATACTAGCATTCCAGTCTGGCTTTGCCCGAGTGTTTGGAGGTGTATGTTGAGCAAAAAAACAAAAAAAACAAAAAAACAAAAAAAAAACGGTCAATTTTTTTTTAACTTTGACCTCTATTATGACCCCTTAACATTTATTGTATTGGACTCAAATCAAGTTATTAAGTTAGATACATGTCCAAGAGAACCTATATAAAAAATTTCAAGTGTTTAGACCCAAAATTGTCGGAAGAGTTTGGTAGAGTTTTCAAAGGTGAAATCGTTGAACTTTGACCCATAACAGCCAAATTTCCGACCGAAAACAAACCACATAGATTTTCCCAACTCTCAGTACTCTGTATATCAAATTTCAAGTCTGTAGACTAAAAATTGACAGAGTTATTGAGTAGGGAAATGTACACACAGACACAAACACGTTCACTTTTACAGATATATATATATATATATATATATATAACTACTTAATTTACTCACATAAAATTAATATACGAAAGTATAGATTTATGCGTAAACTTTAAATATTTACTTAAAAAATGTTCAATACGTAGGTAGAGCTAGTTAGTAAGTTATAAAATGTATATGGCGATTAAGCTACACTGAATATTCCGCGTTTCAACTACAGAATTCGCGCATAAGCCTGAAGAGTCCTAGAGTGGATGAAACGCGGAATATTCAGTGTAGCTTAATCGCCATATACATTTTATAACTTACTATATATATATATATATATATATATATATATATATATATATAGAGAGAGAGAGAGAGAGAGAGAGAGAGAGATAGATAGATAGATAGATAGAACGGAGAACGTTCAAAAAGACAGCGTGTTTCGTAGGAGTGTATATAAAAGATTTGAAAGCACTAATGGTCTAATTGTATAATGTACCTATTTACAATGCCTTCCCACGGGACAGAGTTAGACACCAGAGTCGTTTTTTAACGAGGAGAAAAGGTACAAAAATAAAACAAATTGTCTTAGTCGTGAAGGACTGCTTATCCACCGAAAGAGAACAAGAAATAGTAGTGCAGCATCTGAAGAACAGATACTGCACTTTGATCTTAGCCAAAACGGCCAAGTAGTATTTTTATAATGTAGTAATTAGCAAAATGCGCTAGATCTCACACGGCAGAGAATGAAATAATTATAAATAAGCGTTAGAAAATAAGTTTTTTTAAGGTTAAGTAAGAGGTAGACAAAAACTCGTAATTGGGGCGCTGGAACAGTAAAACCCATCGTAATTGGGGAGGATGGAACCGAAAGGCGCAATTAAAGTTTGCCGTAAGTAGTTTCTGTGTATAAGGGAGAAGGCACCGTCATAGTCGTAGTGATAAATAAATATGTAAAAAAAACAACAAAAAAAAATATACGTATTTCCTAGGAGTGTGTAAAGAAGATAGGAAAACACTCATGTGTGATTGTATAATGTAATAATTACCAAAAAGCGCAACAAGATAAGTTTCGTTGGTAAAAATTTGTAATTTGAGTGTGCTGGAGACGTAAAGCGCGCGTAAGCCTTGCTGTAAATAAGTAATGATCCTGGGAAACAAAGTTTGTTTATGTACATGACAAAGAACCCGTGACGCATAGGCGTAGTTGGAACGATGCACACAATGGAAAAATAAACGAACGTAATAATGTGGACTATATATAAAGTATAGATACATTAATGTCAAATTACATGTAATATTGTATTTGGCAATTTCTGTAAGAACGGAGATCCTAAGCTGCCTACCATGTAGCTATTTCGGAGATTTAGAAATAGGACATCTGTAAAAGACATGGATCTCCAGTAGAAAATACCACTTTTACCAATAAGACACACACACACACACACACACACACACACACACACAGATACATATATATATATATATATATATATATATATATATATATATATATAGCGTATTATGCGATGCTCTTTGTGTAAACAAATTAAGCTTAGGTATTTGGACAATGTCAAAGCATTGTTAATTCCGAAGCAGCCGAACAGCGCAACGGTTATGCGCTCCGCCTGTCATTTGGGCGGTCGGATATCGATCCTGACTTGAGGTAGTTGCTTGTCTTGCCGCACTTATGAGCTGTAAAACAGCGCAACAGTACTGTATGTGGATGACTTATAAACAGGTCATATATATATGAAAAGAATATATATATATATATATATATATATAATGGTTGCATAGATTGGTTTTCTAGAGGTAAAGTCAATGAAACCGTATGATTATTAAAGAGTGCTCAATGAAGAACAGACCTGTTATATATATATATATATATATATATATATATATATATATATATATATATATATATATATGTATATATGGCCTGTTTATAAATCAAACATTATTGGTTACATATGTGCACACATGTTTCAGTGGGATCCTAATTCAAAGAGACCTCCCCATCAGACGAAAAAATAAACTCAGCTTTACATTTACCACATCTCCCTGCAGCAAAATAAGACTTGGCGTCAATTTACAGTATTAAAACTTAAAGAAACCAAATAGTAGCCATACTGGATACTTATGAACATAGTTTTGATCAGAATCTTTCGGCCTCTTGTTATTATTACTAATTTTGCGGCTTGCTTCTGCCATCTGAAAATGTGATATCGAATCCCCATGTATAGGGGTGCACAAGGTAATAAGAAATAAACTAAGCCCATAAAATTAAGGAAAATATTCCTGGATCATGGACTTCACTCTATTTGAGGTCGAGTATGTTTTCAAAACTTTTCTGTGTATATTTCGGACTCTGTCCGCTGTTATCATAGGAATTTTATGCGTCAGTGTATTTCTGGTCAGCATTCGGATGTCTTCAAGTTTATTAATGCCCAGACAATACGTTTAATTAGACACCTGTATGGATTTAGTTGACCTTTACTTCTCCATTCTCTATCACGCGATCTTCTCAGCTGATAGTCTTTTTTCAGCAGAACTAGATGAATACTCCACGGAAAAAGAAACGAAACATGGCGGGGTCGGGCATGACTCACTGTCTGTCGAAAGAATCGAAGCATAACTAAATGTCAATGGGTTTTAATGGGTGAATATTTGCGAAAATCTTACGGATAAATCAGCCAGTAAGCAGACGTTAAATAAAAAATAATCGATAAAATCGCCATCTTGTTTTGTTTTGAAACGTTCGTATTATTTGCTTTGCACAGTTTTATTTTGTCATTAATTATTAAATGCAATCATAAAAAAGAACTCACCGACACGAATAGTTGGTATTTTTATGAAATGAAATAAAATCAGACTAGAAATTAAACTTTTTTTAATCGTTATCTGTTCAGCATTTAAAAGAATACCAGAGAGCTTCCCGGCGTTTCCTGATCGTACAATATGCTTAAACGTGATAATTTAATTAGTGTAAATTGCGCATGTATTATTATAGAATCAATCCTCACTCTCTCTCATATATATATATATATATATATATATATATATATATATATGTGTGTGTGTGTGTGAGAGAGAGAGGGACTTGATTATATATATATATATATATATATATATATATATATAATTATTTGTTTTTACCCTAATAATTATTAAATAGCTACAGACACTAGTGTTTCATCCTTTCGGGAATCTTCAGTGCAGGGTGTCACGATTAATACCAGTCGAACGATTTGAACCCCGCATCACGAGACATCTCTGGCTCGATTTAGCGAAGACCTAATCCATTCGGCTACCATTAACCGCGTGAAATAACGTCGAATTTAAATATTTAATTTTAAATGTCCATTTACGTCAGTCAGAGAGTGATCTAATCATTATACGATGATCTATGCATAAGAGCTAAGTTGACCGACTTTTAATTCAACTGAAAGTTCTCAACGATAAGAAACGAATTTCTTAAGGGGGCTGTCATAATATATATATATATATATATATATATATATATATATATATATATATATATGCGTGTCACTGTGTGTGCACATAAACAATTGCATTCTCGACTTGCTTAGGTTTGTTGAACATTTTCGTGAGCTGCAACCTGGTGTTAAAAATAATTGTGATCATTCGACGTTTCCAGTTTATTTATAAATGCCCCACTGCATGGAACTATTAATATTAGTGCCGACTCTCTTTACAATGGCTATTAAACCTCTCCACCCTTCACCAGGGACATATTTGTTGAACTCATTTTGATCTGTACTAAAGCAGCTGAATTTTGCTTCCACAACGTTATGTGTATTTGGTCACGCACTAGCCGACATTTTTGTGGCATTTCACGAGTCGGTATTATTTAATGATGTATCGAAGCCATCAATATATTTCAGATACGTCGACAACACCTTTGCAGCTTTTGCCTCTGAAAATGAGTCGAAAACATTTTTCAACAAACTTAATTCTCTTCATATAACGTTATTATTTACTATGGAGAACGAGAATGACGGTTGCTTGCCTTAGTTGGACGTTTTAGTTGAACGCAGTAAGAGCTCTTTTCTCACAACATTCTACCGTATGCCGACATTTACAGTCCTGTACATGAACTGACGTTCATTTGTGCCTACTTCCAGGAAGATTGGACTTATTCAGACGTTAGTGTATAAATCCCTTAGAATTTATTATTCTGGTAAAGTAGAACGCGAATAGAAGACCCTCAAGATATTTTCATTCAAAACGGTTATGCGGAGAATTAAATGTATTATATTATTAAAAAATAAAGTTAATAAATACAATTCGCTTGCTGTCTTTGATCTCTACAGGTGTCCTGTCTACGTTTGGTCTTTGGTGTAAAGTCTGCATTTCCCTAGTTGTTCAGAATGGTTTACCTTACATCACAAAAAGTAATTTAGTTTATGAATGTAATTGTCAGTGCGGTGCTGCCTATGTGGGTCGAACCTCCTTAAATTTGCAGACTTGAATCAACACATGTACCAGCAAGAAATAAGATTGGGCAAACCTTGTCGCTCTTACCTCCTTTCTTCCATCCTGGAATCTGCCATTGGTCAACATCTCCATGAATATCCAGCGTGTGCCATTTGTATAAAATAAAGTGTTTTAAAATTTTGCATCGGGTTGACTCTCAAAATAACTTGCGGATTTTCGATCTTCGAGTCGGTATCCATTCTCTTTCACGCATACATTCTCTCTGTCGGCAGAAATAACTCGTTAGGTCATTAGACTTGTTTGGGTACATATTTTAACTCTTTCATTTATGCCTACTTGTACCTATCTTATATACATATATATATATATATATATATATATATATATATATATATATATATATATATATATAATTATTTTTTAGTATAATAATTAAATACATACAGACACTAGTGTTTCATACTTTCTGGATTCTTCAGTACAACACGAGGCATCTCTGGCTCGATTAGCGGAAACCGTATCCATTCGGCTACCATTAACCGCGTGAAATGGCGTTGAATTTTAAACATTTTAATTTTAAATGTTCATTACGTCAGTCAGAGAGTGATCTAATCGTTATACGATATATATGTATATATATATATATATATATATATATATATATATATATATAAAGCTGGATGTGTGTGTGTTTGTGTGTGTGTGTGTCTGGTCGCGAATAGGCTCCTATATGGTTGACTATTTAAAAAAAACTGATTCCATATAATGATAGAAGATGTATCGAGACATAGGAATGGGTATGTTTAATCTGGCAGAACGGTGGTTAATTAAAATTGTGGGGTCTACGTTCGCGCCTGATCCACAAAGTATGGAAATAAAAAAATTAAAAATTAAAAAAAAACGTTTACAAGTGTTTTTGATATAGATGTACACAATAATACTTTGATAAGTATGCCTTAATTTAAATATGGATGGTATAATAAAATTGTGGGGTCTGCGTTCGCGCCTGGCCACCATAGAATGGACATCGTATTTTGCTTTGGTTTTGATACCCACGAATTCGAAGCTATCTCTTTACGCCCCTTTCTTTTCATAACCTATCATACTTTCATAAATCAGAGTCCATTTTCTGTAGTCAACGACGGGTACTTTTGCTAGTATATATATATATATATATATATATATATATATATATATATATGTATATATATATGTATATATATATATATATATACATATGTCATTTTTTAAAATCTTATTCGTCTTCCCACCCCTTCCTTTTTCTGTCCCTCAGTAAAAATTTACACGGACACCCCATTATGTCTTCTCTAAAGCGATATTTTATTTTATTTATTACGTTGAATAATTTGCCGGTGGCAAATTCGCAAAATAATAAATGATTATTTTTATGTTTATAATATATAACTACACGCGGAAACGTAAAATAATCACTTTTGTCCATGTGTTCAGGTGGTCAAATCGCAGTGTTTTGTGCTTACGCATTCTGATACTTTTGGGCGTGTAAAACGGTTATTGCTACGAAAATGTTCCTGTCGAATATTTGTTCTGGCCGTATGTATCGGTTGCTACAACTTGGTTAAAGTGTAGAAAAGTTAACACTCGAAAATTGTAAAAGTCTCAAGTACCAACAGAAAAATAGCTTATACCAAACGCAGTAGAATTTAATTATCTACTAACCCGTATGCTTTTAACATGCTCAAACTAAGATTTTTTCGTTTAAGTTTAAACTATCTTGTTCTAATACACTGAATAAAAGCATATATAAACAAGAATAGGTAGTAACGCTTAATTCCTCAAAAGCTGTAAACAAATGACTTATTCTACCACGAACTCCAAGTTCGAGTTTCACTCCCACGTTTAGAGTTAGTGGTCGTCATATATGTGTATTTTTGTAATTTTTCAAGAATAAAGTTCCAATAGTTTCAATAATAAAGTTCCCAATAGTACAGCGACAAGCAACCATATATTTGTTGTAAAGACAGCTAACAGAAATGAGATAAAAAGAATCAAAACACCATGGCAGCATATATAAAAGATATTTGAATTTTACTGCTTGGTATAAGGTATTTGTTGATTTTTATTATTGTTTACGATTTTTCGTCCGTTTACTATCGTTACATATATGTCTGGCTGGTGATTATCTAGCGATTAAATGGACAGTTATTTCATTTATCAATGAATACGAGCCACTTTGTTTACAAAAAAGGACTTAGGTTATTTTACGATATATTTAATATACACACCCAAACACAATGACGGGTTGGCGGGGTTCGTGGTAGGGGTGGTCGCAAACTGTGTCAATTTGTCCAGCAGCTGACAGTCTCTCTGACTGTCTGCTTGTTGCTTTGTTTACCTCCGCTTTTTATTGATATCTTTTCGACCTTTAACCTATTTCCTCGCCAACTTGTTATTGCACTTTTTTGCTGGTTTTCGGTCTGACCCATGACCGATTGACGTCATGGATCCAGGTCGCTACAAGTTCGATGATTCAGTTGTTTATTTTCATTTGCCTAGATTCAGATTGGGTTCTCTTTTCCTGGGATCCATTTTTCTTCCTGCTTGCCTGGACATTAGTTCGCTTCCACCTCTCGTTAACACTATTCTACACTTTAACAAATGACTGTGTTGTCCCTACTTACTTGCTTCCTTAAAGAGCCAACATGCATTACTTTACTTATCTTTTCAACATTTATTGTTCAAGTTGTCAGAGTGAACCAGCTTTTCCAAGATACAGCATGTGTTAACAGCTCCGCGAAGGTTATTGCGTTTATTTTTGAGTAAACATTAATGACAAAAAAAAGTTTTCCACGTGTAAAAAAAAAAGATATTAACTTGCCTTCCAACGATAGCAAAAGGTTGATAGATAAAACCTCGCTACCTTAAAAACTAGAAATCTGGATTGAGACAGCATCTTTTATTAATCCTCATTCTTAAATTATTTATCCTTCATTGACCAAGGGCATAAAATATAAAGTAAACTATCAGAACAGATATTATTTTAATGTTAATTTTATTTGAAAAAGTAAAAATAATATAAATAAATAAAAGATATTGTAAAAGTGGCAAATATTTAAATCATATTTTGTTTAATTTTTAACATACTCAGAGCAGATAAAAATATACTCAATTGTAAATGGTGATGGGCATAGAAAGTGCTGCCCAATTTTATGTAATGTAGCACCCTTAATTGTAAAGCTTTTACTCTAATATAACACACTTATTTCTAAGGCTTTTAAGTTCAGGACTCAAAATTGTTAAGCCTTTTTTTTGCTATGGGAGATACATTCTGCATGTTTTACTTTTTAAGGGGATTTGACTTTAGCCATTAAGCAGTAATGTGAATTGCTTAAACAGCTGGATAATGGGTAAATTTTCAGGGGGACTCAAAGAAATACAAGCCAGTTGATTAGGCTACTTGTGGAGTTTTTAAACTAATTGGAATTATACGGGATTCCTCCTCACGTTTTAAATCTCAAATTTGGATCCCTAATATGAGTTCTTCGATCCTTGGAGCCGTTAGAAACAACTAATGGAACCAGATGTGTTCTTACCGGATTGCACATCAATGGGATAAAGGTCACCATTTCTTGTGTTCCTTACACAATTCTACTGCCAAAAATGCTCTTAGTTACATCTGACTCGGAACTACCATTTGAATTTCAAAACACACCTTCACAGGAAGCTGGACTCTGAAATACAAATGGTAGTTCCAAGTCAGATGTAACTAAGAGCATTCGAGCATTCTTGGCAGTAGAATGGTGTCGTCCTTGTAGGGAAGACAAGAAAACTAGCTCTACCTACGTATTGAGCACTTTTAATAGTTATATATATATATATATATATATATATATATATATATATATATATATATATATATATATATATATACTCCAGCAGTAATAATCAAAACTCACAATATAAACGCAAAAAACAAAAACAAAAATAAATAAAATAAAGAAATAAAAATTAAATTTCTCACGTGGTTACGAACTTTTAGGGTAACCTAATAATAATAATAATAATAATAATAATAATAATAATAATAATAATAATAATAATAATAATAATATGAAAAAGAAAAGAGGGGGGAGAAGAAGAACAAATAAAAGAAGACCGAATGTCATAATAGTTAACAAGAAGGAAAAGGCCTGCCAGATTGTAGATTTAGCCGTCCATAGTGAAAATCGAGGAGAATTAAAAACGGAACAAATACACGGAACTGACCAGAAAGCTCAAAGGGATCTGTAGAATGAACAAATAAAAGATAACACCACTAATAGAAGGAGCGATATCGAAACCCCTTAAAAAAAGAATTGGAGAGAATGTACTAGCAAGACATCCGTTGGAGGAGTGTAAACAAGACTGGGACTTTGGGGAGGTTTATTGCCACCCAAACTCCAGTGGGCAATGATAGCCGCCACGAGAAATCAATGGTAAGCGGATGTTGCGATAACGCGACTTATTTTGCAAAGATTATCAAAAGAGGTGTAGGGCACTGGAAATCTGGAGAGATTTGTTGTAACTCAGGCTCCAGGGAACACAACTGGCTGTTCTTAAAGAGCAATGTTTGATGATGACTTCTTTGGAATATTTCTAATGAGTAAATACTACTACTACCACTACTACTACTACTACAACTAATAATAATAATAATAATAATAATAATAATAATAATTATTATTATTATTATTATTATTATTAGTTTATAGATTTAAACCTTCACTTAAGTTATCCCCTAAAGAAAGATTCTACCTTTTTAGGTGATTACGTTCAAGCAGCTCGACAATGTGACTGAAAATAAGCCATTACATTTAGAGTGAGGGTTGTATATTTACATACATTTCAGTTCGGGAAATTCATATCTGTTGGCATTTTCAGTAAATGTTTATCACTACCTTCTCTACCACACGTAATAACGCCAAGACTAAGCTTGTTTCCTTCAATAATTACAAAAAAAAACCCTTCTCAACAACCAATAGCGATGGCCAAAAAATACATAAGTACTTCGTTTAAACTGCTCAGCCTAACGTTCACAGGGAACACGAACTGGAATAGATACGTTAAGAGCATTGCCAAGGCGACTGCGAGGATCGTGGACTCTCTCTACCGTGCTAGAAAGCTACTTACGCCTGAAAGTCTCCTGTACCTCTATAAGGCCACCATTCGCCAATGTATGGAGTATTGTTGTTTGTCACATTTGGGCTGGTGCATCGGCTACTTGTCTTTCATTCCTGAACAGGGTTCAAAAGAGAGTCGCTAACCTGAGAGGTCTTGAACTGTCATCAAGGCTTCAGCATCTGTTCCATCAACGAAATGTTGCATCCCTCTGCCTGTTCTACAAGTACTTTAATGATGAATTCATTGACGAACTACAAGCAGTTGTACCCCACCCCGATGTAAATACCCCGAGGAACCCGACAAGCAGCTAAATCCTACCCCTACACAGTAGTGATCCCTAGGTGTAAGAAAGCCTTCTATTTCAATAGTTTCTTCCCCAGAACTGCTAGACTTTGGAACTCCCTTCCATGATTCTGCTTTCCCAACTGTACTGACAGGCAACAGTTCAAGTTTAATGTAAACAGACATCTAGCTACTCATTTAACTTCATAATATCCCCGCCACTTATGTCCACGATAGTAGCCCGCTACTTCAAACTGGCATTGTGCTGTATTTGGGGTGAAAATTGAATTTTAAAAAAGTCCGAGTTGTTAGACCGAAAGACTACGCGTAATCGCTTAAAAATTAACCCGCTACAAAGAAAAAATAAACACATAGTACTCATCTCCCTGAGAAAACAGTTTTTTTTATTAACTACTCTAAAGCGCTAGAATGTTTCGGAAGTACTAACTTATTTGTTAAATTTATTTGTGAAACTGATCCATTGGTCTAATTTTGTTTAATACATCTTATTATAAGTATTGCTTTATAATCTAAAATATAACTCTCACCTGTCTGTTTAAATTTATGTATTTATGTACGTCTGCCTAAAACTTTCGACAGAGGGGGCGGATTTTCACGACATATGAATCGTTTTGAAGCACGAAACTCCAGACGACAAATATCGAAAAACTGGCTAAAAACATTAATTCCTTCACTCTCAACTGGCCACCTTTCTACGAGGAGGGGTCTCATTTTGCCAATATTTGCGAAAGTCACCCCTTTTTCTCAATTGACTAGCCTTTGTTTAAACCTTCGTCACCTCCGGTTTGGCGATGGACGCAACGGTAAAAATGTCACATTTTTTCACAATCTTTCCTCCTTCGCAGTACGGGTTCGAGCCTGCCTACCTACTACCACTATTTTTTTTGTTTTGCTAAACACACACCTCCAAACACCCGGGAAATGCCAAACACCCAAACTAGTTCCCAATAAATGTTTATTAGTATTTTTTTTTTTACATAAATGTTTTTTTTTATTCCTTGCTGAACATTTAGGAAAAAAATATATCGGTTCTTGTTTTTTTAATTCCTTTTCGTCCTTTGCTTTTCTTCATAATTTTAACATTATTGGTGTGAAAGAAAAATGAGGTACTAACGTAGCTCGTTATACTACGATAATAAACCACCTACAAAATTTTATTATTTAATTTAAAACGATTACATGTAAACAGCCTGAACAACTTAATGATAAAAATAAAATAACACAATGAAGTTTCCAGAAAAATTGAACGACAAATCATCACCTCTTATTGACCAGACAGTATTTTAAAGAAAATGTAAATAATTTTCTTTATTTTAAATCTTGGTCATATTAATGTTTCTGGTTAACCTTTGATAGAAAATATTTTATTGAAAAAAGTCATAAAAGGCAGCCTTCCTGTTATTATTAATTATAATCACAGTGGTAATACAAAAAGTGAAGCTATTAATTATTATTATATGACTTTTCCGTTCGGATTTAGCGTTAGAAGAAAAATAAAATTAGTTAACACCCCTAAAAGTCTAAATTGCCTGTAACATTACATGTACAAATAACCCCCACATCAAATTCTTAAGAAACTTGTTCTTATTTCGGTGTGTTCACGCATAATCAGCTTAAAATATAGTTATTTTTATGTAATTGCTTTTAAATGTATATTTAATTCTTTTTTTATGATTCAACAAAAAACATTTATCAAATAGGTGTGAAAACTAAATGTAACATTTGAGCGTAGGATCCCCTCGATGTGGTGCCCATTAGTCTTTGGATATGTGCACGTAGACTAGCCAGCCACCACTCTATACACATATATCGAAAAGGAACGTACAAAAATCAACTCGGAAATGTCTGTTTAGTCTTGTATGAACATAAAGAATTTTATGATATACATTTACCTTAAATATTTAATAATCTAAAAACATACAGTCTCTACCAAAGGATTAAAGCTAAAGGAACAATAATCAATAGTTACATATAAACTAGGACAAACCATACGAAATAATATTTTGACTCATAAAACACGGTATAGAATATAAATATAAACAATATTATATATATATATATATATATATATATATATATATATATATATATATATAAATATTCAAGAAGATAAATTTTCTATTCCCCTTCATGTGATAGGACATAATTCCCGGTAAGAAGACATAGTTAAACATTCTTCATTAGGAAAACTCCTTAATAAAGCTTCAGCATTTTTCATATATTATAGATAAAAAGATGAATAGAGAAAGAGAGAGAGAAAGAAAAAGAAAAAAGAAAGAAAGAGAAAGAAACAGGGAGAGGCATAAAGAAAGAAAAATAGATGGATAGATAGAAAGATAGACAGATAGATAGAAAAATAGATAGATAGATAGATAGATAAATAGATAGAGGGAGAGAGAGAAAGAGGTTGTAAGATGGATAGATATATTGCCACGGTTTATAAGTTGATATTTCTTGCAGACATCCGCTATCTCGTGACACAAACTATTAGACATTGTGTCGGTGTTTAGACGACAACAGTATTCCTTGGAGTGCTGCCAATCGATCGAGCTTCTGCGGAAACATTTCCAGCGCTCGTTATGGCCGGTAACATAAAACTGAAAGTCTGCTGTCAAAGTGTGGATATATGCGCACATACGAACTTCGTCCGTTCAGTCAGAGTCGGCCTAAAAGACATGAACTTATGATCCCATATCCTCTCTAGACATTTCGACTGAAATTTGCATATGCTTACAGAAGTCTCAGAAATGAGACCATACGAAGTAATACTCGTTGTGTATTTACCGTACTGAAAACTTCAGTCGAACTTCTCCAATATGACTCCCCCCTTTCTAGGGCGAACATCAAATCACAATATAAAATACATAGATATGTGAATATTCCATTAAAACTCACTTTTACCTCTAAAACACCTTAAAGAAATTAAGAACATAATGCTCCTCTCTACAATTGACTATTTAAATATGCTATAGTATTGCTTTGCTGTTGTCCATTAATTCTACCGGAAGAGAAAGACTTAACTAGTCTGGTGGAGTACCCAGCTTTATGCTGTTACTTTGTGCATTTTAGCACTCTCCAAGCATCGACAAATTACCCCAGAAAGATTATTATTATTATTATTATTATTATTATTATTATTATTATTATTATTATTATTATTATTATTATTATTATTATTATATTGCTTGTTATTATCTTCATTATTATGACAATTTTTTTTAAATTTTATTATTTTATTAATATTATATTTATTATTTTATTATTATTATAATACTTATTATTATTGTTATTATTATTGTTATTATTATTGTTATATTTATTATTATTATTGTTGTTATTATTATTGTTGTTTTAATTATTTTTTATTGTTATTATTATTATTGTTATTATTATTGTTATTGTTATTATTGTTCCTATTATTGTTATTATTCTCATTGTTATAATTATTGTTGTTATTATGATTAATACTTTTATTATAATCATTAATATTATTATTATTGTTGTTATTATTATTATTACTTTTATTATTGTTATTATTATTATTGCTATTATCATTATTGTTGTTATTAATGTTTTTGTTGTTATTATTATTGTTATTGTTATTGTTAGTATTATTGTAAATATTATTATTATTATTATTATTGTATTTGATATTATTATTATTGTTGTTATTATTGTTGTCTTTATTGTTGTTATTATTGTAATCGATATTGTTATTATTATTGTTATTATTTTTACATGGTGTGTGGTATTTTTAGAAGGTACAAAATATGGATATATTTCGTTGTTCTTATTTAAGAATGTTCGGGTTTTATCTAGACAGTCTTAGGAGTGTTCATATTGTTGAGAGATTGAGACATTGGTGAGATATAGACAGGTATATATAAATAGACAGACAGTTCTTTATATATGAGAGACAGGAGACATATAAATAGAGAGAGACAGTTCTTATATATATATATAGAGAGAAACGACGGCTGTGATACACAATGTGAGGAGATTTGATATATAGATAGATAGACCGAGAGTTTGACAGTTATACTTTTGACAGTTCTGTGAACGGGAGTGTTTCTATAACATTTATACTTTGACACATACTTTCTAGCACATATTTTTTCAGATGATGATTTTATCGAGGTTCCTATAACATAAATGGACAATACCTTTTCTGTTGAATAACAACACAACGACGCAGATACAAAAACTCATGATGACGTCCTTTATTTCATGACCGGTTCTGATTTCGCTCAGGGAATACAAAGTTTCTTTACATGACTGTTCTTCTTTAACCTTCGCGTCCAAGGTTTGGTGTCAGCATCTGTGTCTGACCTCTCTCTCTCTCTCTCTTTCTCTCTCTCTCTCTCTCTCTCTCTCGGCTCTTCTCCCCTCTTTCTCCCAGAGTGCATCTAAAACTCTACCTACATTGAGAACTCGTCACGTCATCGCATGATTAAACATGTGCTCATTTAGCACGTTGCCTTGCCATGACTCACGTTGCAAAACACCCCACACTGACATGACCCCACGAGTTCACTAACCTATTTTTCGAGTAACCTCTTTACAAACTATATTTACAATTTCAATTGATGATTAAATTCCTTATTTTAATTTTCACAGAAACAAATTTAATCATTACATTCCTTTTCCAATAAAAATAACTATTTCATACTTACACTTAACTAATTCCTTATTTTTACTTACATGAAAATAATATTTTAATTTTAATTAGGTAAATTTATTTTAATAACATAAAAACATACCTCGACTCTAAAAATGGGTTGTCTGAAAATTTCAAATAAATTGGTAACGTATAAACATGGTTTTATTTGTTTAGAACGAACCAACTTTAAATATATATATATATAGATATGCGTTTATATTTATCTCAACTTAAATGTTAAAAACGTTAATAATCAATTTAAATGTAAAAAACGTTAATAATAGTTTTGTCACTGGTATAGGACTTATTCTTCTAAAATTCGTATTCCGTAAGTAACCACTAAAAGTAGAGCCGGGTGTTTTAATGCTAGCTAAAAAAGCATAAATGTAAAATTATACTCGGAGATCCCACATCAATTTGTATAATGTGATCACTCATTTTATCTGGTTACCCCTTTTACACTTGGCAATGATATAATCCTATAGATTGATTTTAATATAAAAAGGTAATGTTTTTGACTTCGGTGATATACTTGGTCTGATGATATGAGTTTCCCTAGCAGGGTGGTCACTGAAAGATATTTGCATATGTGTAGCAACTTGTTTCTATATTCAACATATATATATATATATATATATATATATATATATATATAGTCTTTGAAGTTTTTAACCTTTAAAACTATACAAAAATATTTTTTATCATTCGTTAGAAAACCATCTAGTCAGTAAGCCATTTAATCACCTGCAATCACTGCATCAACTTGCTCTCGAATTTACTATAATACCAATAATTTATTTTTCAAGGGATCATCAGTTGTTTACCATGAAACACTGTTTTG
>NC_136513.1:41070272-41090272 GCF_053919585.1 Euprymna scolopes
GAGAAGGGGATGACTTATCACCTGAATTCTTTAATACACGGCATACTGATGAGGTTTTCCAGAGTGTTGGGAAGTACTTCTCCTTAAGGCAACGCTTAAAAAGTTTGGTAAGTATGGGGCAAGTTCTGGTTGTAATTTTTTTAACACTATAATTGGAATACCGTTAGGACCAGTCTCTATAGACACATAACGGTCCTTATTCATGAAATTTTTATTTGGCATCAATTCTGATGTTCCGAATCCCTTACTTCTCCCACATATCTCATCATTCCACACAGATTCCATGCCTTCCTTGAGTTTCTTACACCACTCGATTCATGCAAGATGGTCCAAAAGCAGTCTGAAGCATTCCATACGTTCCTGTAGTGTTTTTTCCCCAGCATGAAAACAGAATATTATTTCATATTATTCTTTTATAGTTTCTCTATGTCCAGGTTGCATTTTTGAAATCCTCCAACTCGATCAAGCTTTAGTAGTATGTATTCCAATTCCCGCTGTATTGTTCATTTGAACCTGAAATCACTAAACTTTACCACTCATCTCATAAGATGTACAGCAATAACATTCTGAATTTTCAAGAGTCTATGACAATTTTAATTGTCGAAAAAAAGTCCGGAAACTTGTTGTAGGCACCTCGTATTTGTTTTAATGTTGTGCTTAAACGTTTCCATCGCTGTTTGGTTTAGGGGAAGTCTCTGTAGACTGAGGCAATATTAATTACAGTTATAATTGTGCTCTTTAGTAGCTCGGGTTTCCCTATAGAAAAACAGACGTCGTCCCTTACTGTGTCTCCGTGCGAAAGCAATTAAATACCAAATTACCATTTAAACGATGTTAATTTTGCACCTAGGCTATTAAACTTATGTTTTCAAATCAACAGACTGATATCGGCTCTGCAAAATTTTTTTCCCATACAGAATCTATTAGTTTGAAAAGTAAACTGTTTATACGTTTGCCTTAAACGCATCTTGGGTATGACTTATATTTAAATTTTTTTCTTACCAAATAAATTAACTCAATTAAATAAAAGCTAGCTTGCGTTACTCTAAAATCGTCATTTCATCAAGCACAAAGTTAAGTTCAGTGTTTAATTTAAAGAATATAACAGCGCCTAAAACAGAAGACATCGTTTTTTTTTTATTTTGCTTTTTTTTTTTGTTTAGAGTTCGGGAATTATCTCTTGCCTGTTTATTTTCGTTAGTTGTTTTGATAAATTATAACATTACACACCTTTACACAAGCGTTGAAATATGAGGCACCCGGGACCCAATACGTTGTAACAGAGAACGTCGATAGGAAGATAGGGCAAATAATAACTGAATTGTTTTAAAAACGTCATTTATTTCCAGGTACTTTCCCGAATAAAACATGATGACAGTACAATCTAAAAATAAGCTTAAACCAGGCTTAGGGTCAAACAAATCCTTAAGGCAACGCTTAAAAAGTTTGGTAAGTATGGGGCAAGTTCTGGTTGTAATTTTGTTAACACTATAATTGGAATACCGTTAGGACCAGTCTCTATAGACACATAACGGTCCTTATTCATGAAATTTTTATTTGGCATCAATTCTGATGTTCCGAATCCCTTACTTCTCCCACATATCTCATCATTCCACACAGATTCCCTGCCTTCCTTGAGTTTCTTACACCACTCGATTCATGCAAGATGGTCCAAAAGCAGTCTGAAGCATTCCATACGTTCCTGTGGTGTTTTGTCCCCAGCATGAAAACAGAATATTATTTCATATTATTCTTTTATAGTTTCTCTATGTCCAGGTTGCATTTTTGAAATCCTCCAACTCGATCAAGCTTTAGTAGTATGTATTCCAATTCCCGCTGTATTGTTCATTTGAACCTGAAATCACTAAACTTTACCACTCATCTCATAAGATGTACAGCAATAACATTCTGAATTTTCAAGAGTCTATGACAATTTTAATTGTCGAAAAAAAGTCCGGAAACTTGTTGTAGGCACCTCGTATTTGTTTTAATGTTGTGCTTAAACGTTTCCATCGCTGTTTGGTTGAGGGGAAGTCGCCGTAGACTGAGGCAATATTAATTACAGTTATAATTGTGCTCTTTAGCGAGTAGCTCGGTTTCCCCTATAGAAAAACAGACGTCGTCCCTTACTGTGTCTCCGTGCGAAAGCAATTAAATACCAAATTACCATTTAAACGATGTTAATTTTGCACCTAGGCTATTAAACTTATGTTTTCAAATCAACAGACTGATATCGGCTTTGCAAAATTTGTTTCCCATACAGAATCTATTAGTTTGAAAAGTAAACTGTTTATACGTTTGCCTTAAACGCGTCTTGGGTATGACTTATATTTAAATTTTTTTCTTACCAAATAAATTAACTCAATTAAATAAAAGCTAGCTTGCGTTACTCTAAAATCGTCATTTCATCAAGCACAAAGTTAAGTTCAGTGTTTAATTTAAAGAATATAACAGCGCCTAAAACAGAAGACATCGTTTTTTTTTTATTTTGCTTTTTTTTTTTGTTTAGAGTTCGGGAATTATCTCTTGCCTGTTTATTTTCGTTAGTTGTTTTGATAAATTATAACATTACACACCTTTACACAAGCGTTGAAATATGAGGCACCCGGGACCCAATACGTTGTAACAGAGAACGTCGATAGGAAGATAGGGCAAATAATAACTGAATTGTTTTAAAAACGTCATTTATTTCCAGGTACTTTCCCGAATAAAACATGATGACAGTACAATCTAAAAATAAGCTTAAACCAGGCTTAGGGTCAAACAAATCCAACTTGCCTCCTCCCTTGAGGCTTGCATTCACAAATATCCGTGGGCTTAGAACTAATTTAGCTGATGTTGAAGCATTTCTCCTAACAAATACCCCGGATATCTTAGCATTAAGTGAGACTAACCTACACTCCTCCATCCCCTCTAACTACTTTAACATGCCTGGATATCTCCCACTCTGCCGTAAGGACTCTGACAGACATATGCACGGACTTGGAGTTTACATTCGTAATACCCTTCCCTTGACTAGAGAAACAAACCTAGAAACGGATGATCAAGCCTTTATGTGCTTTAGACTAATCATGCAACACAACATTAGCTACTTTTACTTTCTCTACCGCTCTCCCTCGACCCAAGACTGCACCATAATAAACAAAGTATCTGACAGCATAGACACAGCACTCTCCTTCGACACTAGCGCCCAAGTACATGTATTTGGTGACTTTAATGTCCATCACAAAAACTGGCTTGGATTCTCTACTTATACAGATGCAGCAGGCAGCGCAACTCATAGCTTCTCTGTATCTCACTCCCTATCGCAAATTGGTACTTTTCCAACCCGCTTCCCTGATCAGGAAGAACAACACGCATCACTATTAGATCTGTTTTTGACCACAATTCCTGATGATTGTGTAACGAAAGCCGACAGCCCACTTGGGAACGCTGATCATGCGGTTATAATGGTTGAAATCGCCCTAAACTCTAGACTCAAAACTGAAGAGCCAGTGCTCAAAACAACGAGATATTATAAAAAGGCTGACTGGGAAGCTATCAGAGATCTTATCAGAGACGCCCCATGGGGAAATATTTTTTCTCTTCCTGCTGAACAGTGTGCAACTGAGACCACTGAACGGTTTAAAACTGCAATCGAAGCGCATGTTCCCATGCGGAAATTATATAGCAAGCCCCACTCTCCCCAATAGTTTACTTCGACTTGCGCAACTGCCATTGCTCAAAGGCAGCATGCATTCCGCAGGTTTAACCGACATAAGACCAGTTCAAACAGAGAAAAGTACATAGAAGCTAGAAGTAACGTTAAGAAAGAAATAGCGACAGCTAAGAGGGAATTTACGGAAACCACTAAAAAACGCATCGAAGCACAAAAATAAGGAACTCGTGACTTCTGGAAAATCTACAACAGTGTAGTAAATAATGGGCAATCAACAATTCCCCCACTAACCAACAATCACGAGGTTCTTTGCTCAGCAACCGAGAAGGCTAACATGCTTGCCAGTCGGTTTGCCTCCAACTCTACACTGGACCCTCTAAACCACCGCCTACCTGACTTTCCTATGCGGACAGTCGCCAAGCTAGACGATCTGGAAATCACCCCTGCTCAGGTGCATGCTATCATAAAACACCTTGACACTTCCAAAGCATGTGGACCCGACCTCATCCCAGCTGTGCTATTAAAAAAGTGCTCAGCCGAAGTAGCTCCAGTTCTCTCCAAACTCTACAACAAATGCCTTAATGAATCTTGCTTTCAGAGCTGTTGGAAAACTGCCTCTGTGGTACCAGTATTCAAGAATTCTGGCGAAAGAACTGACCCATTAAATTATCGCCCTATTAGCCTCCTCCCACTTTTTGCCAAAATATTTGAGACCTTAATTAACCATGCTCTAGTCCAGCACCTTACAGATGCTAAACTTCTGACCGACCATCGATATGGATTTAGACAAGCCCGTTCCACGGCAGACATCCTCACTGTAATCTCTGAACGCATTCACTGGACAAAGCGGGAGAGGGCAGAGCGGTAGCTCTAGATATATCTAAGGCTTTTGACAGGGTATGGCATGAGGGTCTCCTCAGGAAGATTAGATCATACGGTATCACTGGTAGAATACTTAACATAATTAAATCCTTCTTAGAGAAGAGAAAAATCCAGGTTGTCCTCGACGGTCGTACGTCTAAACAATATAATATAAATGCCGGAGTGCCCCAGGGATCTATCCTTGGTCCTCTGCTGTTCCTGATATTCATAAATGACCTCCCCGACAAAATTGCCTCTGAGATGGGTATATATGCTGATGACACCACACTCTATAGCAGGCAAGACAGGAAAACAAATGAACATATATCTAAAGTAATGGCAGAAACACTAGAGGATGACCTCCAATCAGTAGTGGAATGGGGACAAAAATGGATGGTAACGTTCAATGCCACCAAGACAAAACTGGTTTCATTCAATAATTACAAGAAACCTTCTCTACCACCTATAGCAATGCCCAACAACTCTTTAGCTGAGAGTACGTCTTTCAAGCTCCTTGGCCTAACGTTCACAGGAAACATAAGCTGGAACAATTACATCGAGGGCATTGCCAAGGCCGCTGCGAGGAAGGTGGGCTCTCTCTACCGTGCTAGAAAACTTCTAACACCCGAAAGTATCCTGTACCTCTATAAGGCCACTATTCGCCCATGTATGGAGTATTTCTGTCATATTTGGGCCGGTGCATCGGCTACTAGTCTCTCGCTCCTTGACAGGGTTCAAAAGAGAGTCGAAAATCTGATAGGCCCTAAACTGGCATCTAAACTTCAGCCTCTGTCCCATCGTCGAAACGTTGCATCCCTCTGCCTGTTCTACAAGTATTATAATGGTGAATGCTCTGAAGAACTGCAAGCACTTGTGCCCCCACGACGTGAACACCCTCGACAGACCCGACAAGCTGCAAAATCCCACCCCCACACTGTAGAGATCCCTAGATGTAAAAGATCTTTCTACTCCAGTAGTTTCTTCCCCAGAACTGCTAGACTTAGGAATTCCATTCCAGATCACTGCTTCCCCAACTGTACTGACATGCATAAGTTCAAGTGCAACGTGAACCAACATCTCGCTGCCCTAATCCCTACATAGTACCCCAGTAGATGTTTCCCTTGATAGTAGCCCCCTACACCAAAGTGGCAATGTGCCTTGTTTGGGGTGAAAATGTAAAAACAAAAAAAAAATGTGATCGTGTCCCTTTTCTCTGATTAATGTCCTCTTGAAAATCGTTTACAATATGCTCTTTATTACAGAGGAATCACCACTTATCAAAGCTCGGAGGCCACTCGAGGATACGGGCTAATGGGTATACATTAGTCAATGTGATTACAGCGTAGTAAACATAAGTAGTAGAAATTTTGTAAATTGGATTCCTAAGGGGGACGGTTCATTAAGAACTTGTTTAGGTTGGACTTGAAGACAATCAGATTGTAGTCGGTTGCAAAGCAGGCCATTAGAAGAGAGTTCCACCGGCGAGCAGTTCTAAGAAAGAAGCTTTTTTCATAGGATCTGCATTTAAGTTAAGGCACAGATAAAGAGTGTGGGAAATTATTGATAGTGGTTTGACTAGACGAGTGTTTTCCGTGAAAGTTTTGCGAGGGGGGGGAAACATAGATTAAAGCTCAGCTGGGCACTTGTCATGAAAATAACAATAAAGCAGAGACAGGCTCGCAACATGTCTTCTGTGGCAAAGAGGTTGCAGGGAAGATAAAAGGGAATTCCCCACTAAGCTATGATTTCTATTTTGAACTTTGTCAAGGCAGCATAAGCTGCTTCTAGCAGCTCCTGCCCAGATGTGCCAACAGTACTCTTTGGCCGTCCTGGCTTTTATATGTAAAGAATTGCATAAAGAGTGAGATATGTACTGGAGCGGTAGAAGAATTCCAGCATTTTTCCAGCAGCCTTTGCAATGGATTTGATACACGTGTTCCATTTCAGGTCAGGAGACAAGGTCAAGCACAGAACCATGTCAAAACATGAAGCCTCCCCATGACGAATCATTAATTTCAACCGATGCCAGATTGGCATCAGAGCGTAGATGGTGTATAGATAGAAGCTTGGTTTTAGATGCATTAAAAGTAACCAGACACCTTTTTCCATTGTACCATATACTCAAGATCAGAGGAGAGATAGAATGAGAGATAACTTGGTCGTTTACGGTCTTTGATGTGCTACCATAGTGTCGTCAACAAGATGTATATGAATGATGTAAGGATGTGATTTGGCAGATTATTAATGTAGATCAGTATGATAGGTGAGCATAAGATGGACCCCTGAGGGATTAAAGCATCAATACTTAGAGCTTCTGATTTTTTCCCATCAATCACTACTCTTATATACCTATCAGAGAAAAATGATTTAGTAATTGAGAAGATATTTTCAGCTATACCGTAGCTTAAGATCTTGTGTTTTGGGAGATCATTGATGTAGATCAGAAAGAGAGTTGGGCCTATTATGGACTCTTGAGGGACTCCAGCATTAATACTGTAGGCCTCTGATCTCTGCCCATTAACCACTACTCTTATGAACCTAGCAGAGAGAAATGATTTAATAACTGAGAAAACATTTCCAGTTATACCGTAGATGGAAATCTTGTGAAACAGGCCTTTATGGCATACCTTATCGAAGGCATTCGATATGTCAAGAGTAATTGCCATAGAAAGGAAGCCTTTGTCGAGAGATGCACTAATCCTATGAGATATAACCCTTAGCACATCTGCTGTAGATCGAGCAGAACGGAAACCGTATTGCATGTCACTTATTGGTCTGCACTGAGAGGGAGAGGACTTTTCCCCAGAATTCTTAAATACAGGGCATACTGATGAGGTTTTCCATGGTGTTAGACAGCATTTCTCCTTAAGGCAACCTTTAAACAGTTTCGTAAGTATGAGGGCAAGTTTTGGTTTAAGCTTTTTCAACGCTATAATTGGAATGCCGTCAGGGCCAGTTGCTTTACTAGAATCATGGTTCTTGATTAGCTAGGCGACCTCACGCACAGATATTTGTATATTGCATAGCGTGTTGTCTGTTATAGGTGGAAATACGGGGAGTTGATGGCCTTCGTCGCATAGGGTAGAATTAGATGCAAATTCTTGGCAAATAGTTTGGCCTTGTCTGATGCTGATGAAGTGACCTCGGGTCCATTGGTGATTGTTGGGAAATAAAGCACGCTTCTATTCGGGATCCTGTTTGCTATTTGCCAAAACTGGTGGGAACCAAGCCACTGCTCAGCTACTTTGGATTTAACGGACTGAGCACATAGCTCTCTTGTATTTTTATTACTCTTTTACAGTGGTTGCTTGCAGTCCTGAAAGCAGCTTTAATCTCAGTACATCTATGGAAAACTTGATTTGTGTGCGCGATGGCAGCAGCACATTATGGGGTTAACCATTGCTGGCTGTTAGATTTTTCTTGGAATTTTTTGGGTGGTATGAATCGTATGTGAATTGTATGTAGTATAGTGTGATTGCAGATACACGAGGAAATACTCCGGAAATACAACGGGTGCACAGACAGAAGAACACGTGTTCTTCTGTCTGTGCACCCGTTGTATTTTATACAATTTTCTTTTCCCTACTGTGACATCATTTCGCTCGAAATTTGCATATGCTCTATTAGACACGCATTTTTCTGTATGTAAACCTTTCCAAACGACTATGAAGCCACTCTTAATTATGTGCTAAAGCCCACGAATAGTTAATTGTTAGATAAATAGATTCGAACCAAAAAACAAAAAAAGTATTCCCCCTTTTGTCAAAAATATCGCTCATGGAATCTAACGGCTAAAGATAAAATAAATTAAACGAGAGTTACAAGATTGCCAAACGCAAACACAATTCCAACTCTAATCATTCCTAAGTTTTATTTATTTCTCCTGTCTTTTTTATGTTTTTTCTTTTTTTTTGTTTGCAGATTTTCATCTAATAATTCGCGGTGTTTTTATTTTGTCTGCCTTTTTAATATGCATAAGTACCTTATAAAGTTATGTGTACCTTATAATGAAATTGATAGCGATGTGCAAAGTTGTTTGTTTCCATGCATGAAAATCTGGTGTGTGTTCGAGTGTCTTATTACAAAACTAACCTGGCTGGGCGACGTTGCCGGATTTTTTGGAGATGTGTATTCAGAAAGAGAAGGTTGTAGGTGGTAGACGGGCTCGAATTAGTACTGCTAAGGAGGAAAAGAATATAAAAAACGCGACGTCTTTGCTGTTGCACCCATTGCAAAACCGGAAGTGGCAAAAGTTTAAATCAAAGCTAATCAATCGAGAAGAAGGGATGACTGTCGAAAATATCAGCGAAAAAGCGTTCACTCCCTGTAGAAAAGTGCATAGTTGTGAGTGAAGGAAGTAATATTTTAAGCCAATTTTTCGATATTTGTTGTGCAAATGGTCAAGCCTCAAAACATTGCCGATCTCGTTAAAATCAGTTGCTTCTACCGATTGTTTTAGGCAGACATACATACATACATGCATTTAAACAAACAGGTGCGATTTATATAATAGACAAGCCTGGGTGCCCGGCGTTGCCCAGGTGTTTGGAGATGTGTGTTGATTAAAAGAAAATTGGTAGTAGGCAGGCAGGCTTGAACCCGTACCATGAAAGAAGGAAAGAACGCGAAAAAATACCGGGATGTCTTTGCTGATGCGGCCACCGCCAAAACAGGAGAAGCGCAGATTTAAAGTAAAACTAGTCAAACGAAAAGAGGGGATGACTTTTGAAAATATCGGTGAAAAAAGCAACCCCTCCCTATAGAAAAGTGCCCAGTTGAGGGTTACAGAAATGAATATTTTAAGCCAATTTTTCGATATTTATCGTCCCAAGTGTCGAATTTCTTAACCCTACCGATCTCCTGAAAATACGTCGTACCTGTAAAAAGTTTTAGGCACACACACACACACACACACACACACACACACACACACACACACACACATATATATATATATATATATATATATATATATATATATATATATATATATATATATATGATGCCAGCAAATTCGCTTTCGAACATTTCCAAAGAGCAGATCTACGCTCTGGATGCGTTATTGCTTACGGACAGTAAGCAGCGTCCCTACTGCCTTGTTTTTACCCAAAGGCTAAGGGTGAGGTAACCGTGATAGAAACCTCCGGGGGCCCTGTAAGCTGCGGCATATATGACCCACCGTCGTGTGGAATATGCTCTAATGCCCAGCAACCTAAGTTCCAGTCATGGATCAAATGGAATGATGGGTGGAGAGGGCTCTGTAAGCCGTGGTGAAGGCGACCTCCCTAGGAGAAGGAAAAGTGATATAAAACCTGCGATGTCTGCTGCACCCAATGATGTATACTTGCTCTTCTTTTTTTGGATCAATGTGGCAGGTGTTTAGAGAGTGGGATTGTCTCGGTGCAAAGTCTTTCCTCACTATAACAATCCTCATGCACAGGGATTGATCGATATAAATTAGATACACTTTTTACTATCTCGTGTATCTTGATGGCGGGAGGAAAGAAAAGAAAAAGGCTGGATGTAGCCTAAAACGGCAAAACGTTCAATGATCATAAACGTAAATGGCAATAAGGAAACTGGAATTTACAGGTCCTGGTCCGGCAGGTGTTTCAGGGCTCCACAGCCTGAACATGATCGTTATCATAATTCTTCGAGGAAATATATGACAATGACTATCAGTTGTTGGAATATATATATATATATATATATATATATATATATATATATATATATATATATATATATATATATATATACCTCCATATCTTTAAACAGACAGGTGGTATTTATATTATAGATGATCGGTTATGTCTGAAGTTATTTTGTTTCTATGCATAAATATCTTGAATGTTTAGACGTATCTAATTGTAAAACCAGCGAAGAAGATGCCGTTTCCCGGTCTTAAAATGCGGTTAAATGGTTAAATATTATATATTATAATAGAGTCAATTACAAAAATTGGATTTGGGTGCGATCTTATTGTGTTGTTTAAAAATTGCTACGTGCTGGGCACGAACGTTTAAAAGTAAAGTGAACATTATATAGATTTGACTAAGACGTCTTTATAATGAAACATCGATTAACAAACAGCGTCGAAACCAGGATTTTTACCTGACCCCCTTCAAACAAAAGGACATTGTTACATTACTTAATTTACTCTATTTTTATAATTTCTCGATATTATGTGTGCGAGGGATCGCTCTTTCGAATTGTACTAAGTTCATGCCGGTTCGATGCGGATGAAAAAGTTTTAGTGGTCATACTAACACACAAACACATAAACACACAGACAAACATAATGATTGCGAGGTTGCTTTGTTTTCTCACGAATACGCGTTTTACACTGGACGCACTATCACAGCAGCTACACACGGCAATAAAATTCTTAAAATAAATCAACAAACTATCTGGTAATTTTATCACTAAATGTTTCATATACATGCATGAGCATTTTTCCTTAAGTATACAAATGCCTTTCAGCTTGGACATTACCTAACATTTAATTTTCCAAATAGTATTCCCTGTATAGTCTCCAATCTATACGATGGGTAAAAAGTTTAACGTATTTTACCACGTAAAATTCCAACGGTAAAATAGCAAGCAACAATGAGTTGCTGAGTGTGCTGCTGCCATTGCTCATAAAATTAACATTTTTAATATTCAGCAATTGTCTAGAGTCTACTGAAACACAGTCAAACGTATTAGAGAAAATGCAATAAGTCATATGCCTAATCTGTTATGTCTAACATTGCTATTAAAAGACCTGTTATAGCGATCTGGTTAGAAACTATTTTCGAATTATGCCTATAAAAAGATTCTATCTGTTTAAATAGTAGAACTCTTAACACACACATACACGCACACACACTCACACACACACATATATATATATATATTTCTGTAGAAATATATTTTTCTTATTATATATCAATCCTTATATAAAAATCTCAATGTGATTACAGAGCAATATATAGAATAAATGGCAAAAATTTATATTCCCAAATTCATGATGTTGACAATCTTTTAGTTTATCACTTTAAATCAGTTGATTTATACAATTCATCACAGTATCTTTTTCGTAGCGCATTTCTTTTGCTAAAACAAACTGCTGGCGCTATATTGTTTTTAGTATTCGTTTAAAATAGACACACTAATGAATGCGCCTACATGTAGATTATATACATTCAAATCAAGTCGGGAACGACTCTAGGGAATTCTAGCCGAGTTGCTCAAGAATTGCAGACGATAAATTTGTCAACTTAATTCTTTCTATAGTTCAGTAAGTGAGAGGGGAACTTATCGCCATACTTTCCCCGCATAGGCCTTTGGTACTTATATTCAGTAGAATACTTAATATTAGTATCAGTTTCAGTTTTTTCAATGGAGAGTAGATAATGCATTTTGGATGCGTTGTCGGCAGCTCCCATAACTCTCGCGTCTCCTAATTTATCTTATCGTTTGGAACGAGTGCTTTTTCTGACAAAAGGCGAAGAAAAAGCTGTATTCTAATTCGGCAGAATTTTTCTGTTTCTATTTCTATCCTTGTATGCCACTAGTAAGGTGCTGGAGGTAAGCGTTTTGCTTGGCTGACGTTATTCGCCTGATAGTCAGGGACTCGAACCTTGCATTAACCACAAAGGAGGCTGTCATATCAGCAAGTGTAAGATACTGGGGCTGCTTTATTGCCATTTGGTGAATAAATTCTGGACTATGAAGTAGTTTCTGGTGGGGCTTATTGATGCCATATTAGTTGGTAATTGTTACGGGTTTTCCTAAATAGTCTAAAAACAAACAAAATATTTTTTTTCACTTTTTCTTCCTTAGTTTCCCTCTCTCCCTGCTCTGTCGACCTCTTCCACAAATCCCAAAACTCCATCATAAAAAAGCCCCCAGAAAAAACACACAATTAAACCCAGAACTCCAACTTCTAACGTACACCTCCACTATTATGTCTCCTTCTCTAACATCAGGGGTCTATGTTCCAACCTCCCAGAGGTTTAAATTCAATTACGGGAGACCAAATCTGACCTATCCTTCCTAAGCGAAACTGGCCTTGGACCGACTATTTCCCTGATTCCCTCTTCTCTGATATTAATTACGTGGTACAGTGGGGAAAGAGGTGGCTGGGCAATTTTTATGCATTTAAGACCAAATTTTTATCTTTCCATCATCTACGCTCTGATCCCCATCTGAAATCAATTGAAATTAATTGCTACCATCTACAGGAGGCTCCATATTTTGACAAACTTCTGGGCTTTACCTTTACTCCTGATCCGAGATAGAACCCGTACATCAAATCGGTTGCCAAGGCTGCTGTGAAAATGGTGGGATCATTCTACCGCTCCAGTAGATATCGCACTGCTGCTGCAATTCTCTACATGTATAAGAGTCAAGTACTTCCAAGGATGGAGTACTGTGGCGACATCTGGACAGGAGTTGTTAAAAATAATCTTCGTAGCCTAGTGGGTGATGCCCCTTTTTCTTCTCTGGAACCTTTTTCCTACAGAAGATGCATCGCAAGCCTATATCTGCTTTAGCGTTATTTTTATAACGTGTTCGTCTGAGCTCCAATCTACGGCCCCCCTGGGCTGACTTTTACAAAAACACTCGTCTAGCTTAAACAACTATCAATAATTTCCCCCACTCTTTATCTGTGTCTAAGCCTGAACAAAGACTCTTTCTCAGAAGTACACGTCTGTGGAACTATGTCCCGTTTTTCTACTTTTCAACTGACTACAGTTTGGTTCACTTCAAGTCCAACGTGAACATATTTTTGATGAGCCATCCCCTTAATAATCCAATTTACCAAATTTCTACTACTAACGATGACTGACATGTTCCCTTTGACCACTGTACACTCATTAACACTTATCCTCAAGTGGGCTCCGGGCCTTGATATATGGTGGCTCCTTTGATTTTGCGAAAATATTATTTGCATGGTGAAATATCAAAACTCATAATCATGGAGCTTAATTAATTGAGTCGATTGATTTTGACTTTGATTGTATTAGTGTATGAATATTTCTGAATTTTAATATACGAACATTTTTATGTAAAAATATTAATGAAGTGTATATATATATATATATATATATATATATATATATATATATATATATATATATACTGCACTGATGAAGGCTGTAGGAACGGTCGAAAATAGTACTTGCAAAAACAGTTTTTTAATTTTTTTTTCATAAAATTATTTTGTATTCCTGCACTTCACCAATTGAAAACGAATAAAGAAAAGTTATAAGCTTTTATACTGTTCGTATCATTTTTTTATACATTTACACACACACACACACACACACACACATATATATATATATATATATATATATATATATATATATATAGACCATCCATGTTATATAGAACCCGCTACACAAAACATACAATACTGAAGAATGCAAGCCTTAATAACAAATAACTGAGATTAGCAACATTACAATGTATACAAGCGTTAAAAGTAATGTTGACAATAGTTACTATTATTCTGCTTAGATGGATCAAAGTGGATTGAAAACCACATTGTTATGATGACGAAACTTATGCATTCATGATCTGATGCTACCATCTCTCGATTGCAAATATTGACGGTCTGTGATTCTACAAAAGCAACCTATGTTATTTATATTTGTCAGAAGCAGGGATGTAATTGAATTTCTCCATTCAAAAAAAAGCAAATCGATCAATATTCACCGGTGCCTGTTAAACGTTTACAAAGCCGATTCAGTTGATGCCATCAATGGTAGAAAATTGGGTCTTCGATTTTGGAGATGTGAGCGATAAAACGCGTTCCTAACTATTAAGACTGAGGAATAAAAAAGGCGGGCAACATGGCATTTAGAATAATTTTGATTATGTAAAAAACAAATTCTAGAGCACAATAAATCACCCATTTTCGTAGCTCTCTAACGTTTTAACTGAGCTTTAAAAAATGGAGACTTTATATTTAGAGCGACCCCTGTATATATTCGTTTGGAGTTATGCATATAATTTATGTAATCGTTTGGATAATTGGTTTTGGTAATTATTTATTTTACTCGCAAGACACATATATGTTCGTTATTTTTGTTTCTTTTGTATATTTGTTTGTGTTATTTCTTTTGTTATTTAACATATGTTTCGGATTCATATTGATAAAAGTTTGTTTTCTTTAAACTGTTTTTTTTATGTTTTCTACGTTCGTTTCCACCAGCGAACGAAAATAAATAAATAAATATATAAAACGAAAATATTCTTAACTATATTCAGCGTCTGCCATTGCGTAGATATGAAACACTTCCGTTTTGACATCTCTGTATGAATTAATATGCAGAATCATGTCAGTATTTGTCAGAATCAACAACGCCACGAGCCCATCGCCAAATATCAGAATCCCACAAAACGCTTCCACTTAATGTTTTAATAGTTCTCTGCATATTCCCGGCACTCGGCATGGACAGAATTTTTTTTTTTATCGATTCTATAAATGTCGATTAATAATTTATATACGAAACCCTTTTCCCATCTTTCGTGACAAATCAACATTACATTACATTTATATGTCCTACAACTTAAGCGGAAATTTATTAATAAGCAAACTCTTGCGGGCAACAAAGTTGAGGACAGATTCATGTAAGAACACTTGACCTGATAATATTTCAGTTTTTGTTTGTTTTTGTGTCCATTCGCAGAGAATAAGGGAAATGATAGAAGAACAGGTCGAGTTATTCAGAATCGATTTGCCACCAGTTAGAATTACTTTAATTATATATACATATATACATATATATATGTATATATATATATATATATATATATATATATATATATATATATATATATATATATATATATATAATTAAAGTAATTCTAACTGGTGGCAAATCGATTCATCGATTCTTAATAACTATAATGAATCGATTCATCGATTCTTAATAACTATAATGAATATATATATATATATATATATATATATATATATATATATTGTTCTCGTCTCCTCTTACCAACAGCGACTATAATTCATTCCTCGCATTGTGACAGCCTTCTAAATCTCTTTTACATACCTATCCCACACAATGCTTCAAGCAAACTACATATCAATATATATATATATATATATATATATATATATATATATATATATATATATATATATATATATATATATATATATATATATATATACAGGGTGGCCACAACGTCACGAACCAATGTTAATATTTCGAGCAATTGTAATCCTTGTAACTTTTTTTAAATTTTTTAACTTTTTTAATTAATATTGGTGCGTGACTTTGTGGCCACCACATATATATATATATATATATATATATATATATATATATATATATATATATATATATATATATATAGTGTAGGCAAAAAGAAAGTCCGCACGTGTAATTTTTTTTCCAAACTGCAAATTTAAGCTAAATTTAATGTAACTGTTTAAATAACATATACCTCATTTGATTCGCCTTTTATTCCTCTATGATTTTCTCGGTTCATATTTGATTTTTGTTATATATATTCTAGTGTCTACGTCAATTAAAAAAAAGTTCTAATTGAAAAGGCAAAAAGAAAGTCCGCAGCAACAAATTCGCTTAAAACCAGCTTAAATTATCGCCTCTAAATCAGTTTAAAGTATTCGCTAGCAGGCAACAACGCATCTGTAAACGTAATTGTTGTTCCAGATTATATTATATAACATTTAATCCATATGCCACGACTTTCTCTTAGTGGTCGTCAGGAGCTCATTACTATCAACCTTTCTGGTTTATCCAATCGGGAAATCGGGCGCAGATTGAAATGTGATGAGAAAACAGTACAAAAGACTGTGCAAAAGCACCAAAAACGCCAACAGTGGTCGTGATGCGCCTAAATCTGGTCGTACTAGAATTACTTCTAACAGGGGAGACAATGCTATCATGATCCGCAGCCTTAGAAACAGATTTGAAAAGACTCCTCAAATCCAACAACAGTGCAATTTTTTTTAATGAGCTCTCTTTCCACTGTTAAGGACAGCTTAAAGGAATTTAATTGGCGAGGATATGTTGCAAGACGCAAGCCAATGATTTCTGTAAAGAACAGAAAGCGCCGTCTGGACTTCGTCAGATGCAATGAATATCATGACTCTTCATATTGGTCCAAAGTGTTTTTTAGCGACGAATGAAAGTCTAATAGGCTAGGCAGTGATGGTAGGCAGTACGTCCGTCTGCGGAAAGACGAAGAGTTTAATCCTAAGTACTCAGTTTCAATGCTGTAAATTGATGGAGATTCAGTTTTAGTGTGGGGCATTATTAGTACCAATGGTTCAGAGCCTATAGTTCGCTCGCGAGGTCGAATAATTCGACCAATTACATTAACAAATTGACTGGCCATTTTCTACCCTACTTTGGAAGGAATTTGGGGGATAATCCCATCTTCATGCAGGAAAATGCTCCCATTTACACAGCTAGCCATGTATAGAGGTTCCTGGATGAGTATGATATTCCGTCTTTGGATTAGCCTCCACAATCTCCAGACTTCAATCCTATCGAAAACGCATGGCATATCGTAAAGCAATGATAAAATTTCAAATTTGGAAGAATTTTGGACAAAAATTAAAGAAAATTGGGATGCTCTTACCCTGAGTATTGCTACAGTCCAATTCAAGGGATTCCAAAAAGACTGCAAGCTGCAAATTACAGAAGGGTTATGCTACTAAATATTAACTAGTTCATTATGTTCCTGTTGTATTTCTGTTGCATTAACGTCCTAAAGTTACATTTAAATAATACTTTTCCATTGTGTGGACTTTCTTTTTGCCTCCTTAATTTCAAGTTATTTTTTTTAATGACTTGAACACTAGAATATTTCAATTAAAAGTCAAATATTAACAGGTAACAATTATAGGAGAATAAAAGGCACATCAAATGAGGTACAGTTTGTTTAAACAGTTACATTGAACTTAGCATAAATTTGGAGTTTGGGAAAAATTACAAGCGCGGACTTTGTTTATGCCGCCTTTATATATATATATATATAATTATATATATATATATATATATATATATATATATATATATGTATATATATATATATATTACAAAGAGCGTGTGAATACCTGGTGAAAATTAATAAGTAACTTTATTTAATTTAATTTAAATAACTT
This sequence comes from Euprymna scolopes, assembly GCF_053919585.1. Taxonomy (NCBI): domain Eukaryota; kingdom Metazoa; phylum Mollusca; class Cephalopoda; order Sepiida; family Sepiolidae; genus Euprymna; species Euprymna scolopes. The sequence continues at coordinate 41,087,939 of NC_136513.1, forward strand.
TGCGTATATATATAAACATATATATATATATATATATATATATATATTATATATATATATATATATATATATATATACATGTTCATGTTCCTGAACAGTATACAGAATATAATAATATTTTTCACATTTAACTCGCTCTATTTATATATATATATATATATATACACACACAAACACATATATATGTATGTTTTATTTTTTATTATAGTTTTATCTATTCAGTTACATATGTTTCCGTTGGCGGGCTATATTTACGAGCCAGCAGCCTCGTCAGACCTTACAGAAATTGCTATTATTATTTGTCAGAAGGATTTTAAAAGAAATACGAGAGAAAAAAATACGAGAGGAAAAACAGTGAAAAAGAAATAGAGGAAGAGAGAATAAGGGGGGGGGCGGAAATCAATTAAGTTTTGAAGTTTAAAATACATTAGATTGTAGTATGTGTATGGGGTGTTTAGTAAACTCAGCTAGGCGTGGTTAAAAGTGTAGTTCTATAGGGAGGGGGAGATAAAAGGGAGGGGTAAGGGTAGGAAGGGGGAGGAATTTCAATTTTGGGTTTTAAAATTTGGTTGTATTTAGTAAAATTGTTTAGCTATACACTGGAGAATATGAATTGATGGGCGAAAGAGAGGGAGAGAGAAAGGTTTAGTGAACGTTTCATATGCGTTTGGCAGGGTTTCCTTTTAGAACGCTCGCAGTGGCCACGGCAAGTCCAGACGTACACTCGACAATGAATTGTTTTAGGCAATTAAGAGTAAATATATATGCCAATACACGCGCACATACGCACACATACATACTCATATAAACACGTACATGCATATATATACATATATATATATATATATATATATATATATATATATATATATATATATATATATATATACAAATACAAATACACACGTATATATGAAAGTATATCAACATATTTTTTTTTATTACATTTTCACCCCAAACAAGGCACATTGCCACTTTGGTGTAGGGGGCTACTATCAAGGGAAACATCTACTGGGGTACTATGTAGGGATTTGGGCAGCGAGATGTTGGTTCACGTTGCACTTGAACTTATGCATGTCAGTACAGTTGGGGAAGCAGTGACCTGGAATGGAATTCCTAAGTCTAGCAGTTCTGGGGAAGAAACTACTGGAGTAGAAAGATCTTTTACATCTAGGGATCTCTACAGTGTGGGGGTGGGATTTTGCAGCTTGTCGGGTCTGTCGAGGGTGTTTACGTCGTGGGGGCACAAGTGCTTGCAGTTCATCAGAGCATTCACCGTTATAATACTTGTAGAACAGGCAGAGGGATGCAACGTTTCGACGATGGGACAGAGGCTTAAGCTTAGATGCCAGTTAAGGGCCTATCAGATTTTCGACTCTCTTTTGAACCCTGTCAAGGAGCGAGAGACTAGTAGCAGATGCACCAGCCCAAATATGACAGCAATACTCCATACATGGGCGAATAGTGACCTTGTAGAGGTACAGGATACTTTCGGGTGTTAGAAGTTTTCTAGCACGGTAGAGAGAGCCCACCTTCCTCGCAGCGGCCCTGGCAATGCCCTCGATGTAATTGTTCCAACTCATGTTTCCTGTGAACGTTAGGCCAAGGAGCTTGAGAGACGTACTCTCAGATAAAGAGTCGTTGGCCATTACTATAGGTGGTAGAAAGGTTTCTTGTAATTATTGAATGAAACCAGTTTTGTCTTGGCGGCATTGAACGTTACCATCCATTTTTGTCCCCATTCCACTACTGATTGGAGGTCATCCTCTAGTGTTTCTGCAATTTCTTTAGATATATGTTCATTTGTTTTCCTGTCGTGCCTGCTATAGAGTGTGGTGTCATCAGCATATATACCCATCTCAGAGGCAATTTTGTCGGTGAGGTCATTTATGTATATCAGGAACAGCAGAGGTCCAAGGATAGATCCCTGGGGCACTCCCGCATCTATATCATATTGTTTAGATGTACAACCGTCGAGGACAACCTGGATTTTTCTCTTATCTCAGAAGGATTTAATTATGTTAAGTATTCTACCAGTGATACCGTATGATCTAATCTTCCTGAGGAGACCCTCATGCCATACCCTGTCAAAACCCTTAGATATATCTAGAGCTACCGCTCTGCGCTCTCCCGCTTTGTCCAGTGAATGGTATATGCGTTCAGAGATTACAGTGATGATGTCTGCCGTGGAACGGGCTGTCTTAATCCATATTGTTGGTGGGTCAGAAGTTTAGCATCTGTAAGGTGCTGGACTAAAGCATGGTTAATTAAGGTCTCAAATATTTTGGCAAAAAGTGGGAGGAGGCTAATAGGGCGATAATTTAATGGGGCAGT